>NW_026695945.1:0-35427 GCF_030347475.1 Cadophora gregata
CTGGCCCTGTAACTTGCAGAGGGCCGCCGGGGAGAAGACCTCGTATAGCATACATCTCTTCCGGAGTATACTGATATATTCGACTCCAGAATCAGTGAGCCCAAAGATGACAGTATCATATGTCTCTGTATTCCGCATCATAGCCTTCATTGCCGAGAAGTCTAGCTTGTTCAGAGATTCCCATGCTTTCATCGAGGACTTTGTAGCCATCAAAGAAGAGATGCGCTCGAAGCTAGGTATCAAGAGTCCTCCATCTGGCGGACTTAGGGATTTCTTCGACTATAAGATTGAGTCTGATTTCTAGTACAGAGATTGTAAGTGCATGCGTGAAACTCGAGCATCAGCAGAAACTGATATCCATAGTTAGCAAGGCTCGCAGAAGTCACCAACTGAATGAGGATGTTGGTCCATTTCCTGGTATCCATATTCGAAACCCTCGTCTGCGAAACAAAAGTTCTCTGACTGTAATAAAGCTAGAACAACCTCGAAATCACCCTACCACCTACTCAGCCAATTGCCTCCAACCGAACGTCTTTCGCGCTTTCCTTGGAGAGTATAGATGATATGTCAGACACCTGGCAAAGAAATTCGATGCAAACGTATACTTCGGCGTAGAGCAGAGTACCGAGGGAGGATACTGGATATAGGTAGAGGCTCGACATGGAATCGAGATCACGCCAGCGGTGCAGAATCAGTTGGAGGCAACGCATAAGTTGCTGCTAGCGCACTCGGAAGTGAAGTGAGATATGGTACCGCATCTGGCGGATTTCCTGGTCGATTATACGCGCGAACAGCGAGCAATTCGGTCGGAGATAGATGAGAACCAAGCGATAGGCGAAGATAATCCAGTGGATACTCAGTAGAGTGGCGCTGTCTCAACGCCTAAGACTGAGGTGTAAGCGGTCTACTCTTTAAAGCGTGCAATGGTTGTCTCAGACGATAAAGAACAGGAAGATATCAGACGCCGTCGAAAGTCTCCACGTCCGCAACCACCAGCCTCAGCCCTGTACAAAGGGTGTGCGAAATTATATAGTGCCTTTCACGGAGGTTTCCAGCGAGACCTGAATAAACGAGGAAGAAAGAATGGCCCAACTCTAATGACAGGAGAGAAGAAGAATGACAAGCTGAAGCGGGGGTAAGGGGGGTTTTTGTTAAGGAAAGGGGTTGAACGAGAAGTATTCACACTTTGTAAAACTCTGTTGGTTTAGTCATGTCCACAACACAAGGCAGATCTCTCCCAGAAGACTGAACAATGGTTCTGAAGTCACGTAGCTCTATCAGAATTTTCCAGTCTCGTTCATACAAGTTTTAAATCAGAAGGTGACCTTTGTTGGAGAACTGCGTGTTAGGTAAGGATCGTCTGTTCGTGTCAGGTTTTGCAGATAGAATACGCAAATGGAATGAACAAATTGTACATCAAGAAAATTCCTTGGGGAACATAAGCATGTTTCTGCCTAACATGTTTCTCTTTGAGTTTGAAAGTGCTCTAGTGGGAAGAACATGTCCTTTGAGCTCCTTGATAGTGTCTGATAGTTGGATGCTGGTGAGCGGTGGATGGAAAGAGCGTGACGCTGTCCACTGAAGACGGGAAGCCTACCTAATAATGGAAGGTAAAGCCAGGTGGCCAATAATAATACAGCTGGTGCAGTAGACATCTGATTAGGCATCACGCCCCACCAACGCCGAAAGCTCCCTCAATGCCGACCTCTTCCTCACACCTCCGGACTACGATCCGGATATCAACAAGATCAAAGTTGCCGGCGGATGTTCTATCGTGGAATGGGAATTGGCAGGCTGGATAAACCAAACATATGATGTGAGGGGCTGGTTCCAATAGTACTGCCGGTTCTTCATGGGAAGGCGATGTGACGACGATGATAGACAGGTCTCGAGGTGGAAGAAATGCGTTGGAGCTACCGGGAGGTGGAGGAGAATGTTGTTGAAGAAGTATGTCAGTGCTGGTGTGAGAGAGGTGTTTGAACATGGGGCAGAAGAGGAACAAGAAGAGGTCAGCCCGGTGATGCATCAGACTTGTCATCATTAGGCGTTCTGCGTTACTCAAGAAGTATTGGACGAGTATTGGAAAACAGGGAAGTGAATAGGGTGGACTTGCACTGGGAAACGACTCAATGTTGGAGTTCCACGATCTCGATGGGACTGAAGCTGCTTGTTAAGCAATCGAGAAATAGGTCAGAAGTGAAGACATCCTTCTCGGTGCTGATAGCTGGCTGACAGTCGACTAGCGAAAAACTGGGGCTTTCTGTGTGAGAAGCCATACGTTTCTCAAAAGGCAGATTCTAAGGGTTGATGATGGATTTTTCTTAGGTCCGAGAGGTGGCAGAAGCCTCTCGTTGTGACTCAAATCGGCTCTAGCGGATACCGTGGCGACTTCACTGAAATTTCTTTGTCAAATGCCGAGTGCTTTCGATAAGGGTGATCTACAATTCCGTTGTTGGCCAGGTGCTTTTGGAATCGATGCTACTTCTGGGTATTTACTAAGCGACTTTCTGGAAAGGATTTCGATCCTCTTCAATGTACTATTGAAAGGTATAGAGCATGTTGAATTCGTTACTGTTCTATAGACGGGAAAGCTCTAGCTAATATAGTACTGGAGAGTGCACGGTTGTAATCTCAACATATTGCTCCCTTCTCAGATCTGTAGTCCTTCGAATCAAGAGCAACAATTGGCGTTCTTAGTACTCCTGCGGCTTCTAGAACCTTGTTCCCTAGTACTAGTTCCTCCGGGTTCTCCTTGTGGAAATTTCAGATAGCTTTCATACATGGACGGATTTCATCAAGATTGAAGTTTTTTCTCACCCTTCACCTATTGTCTTCACGATTCGGTGTTGTACGTAGGCGTCAGGAAATTCTCATTCGGGATCAGTTGCCGGTTGTTCTACGTCAACCCATTTGCCGCACTCGTTCTGCTCTAGTGTCTCGCTGATTTGGTCGTCGTCTTCACTAAGCCCGTCCTGTACCTCATCGTCTTCTTGTTCGGCATTACCGGTCTAGTTTGTTCCGGCCAGTCTCCAAATTGGAAAATATTTGCTCATTTCCCCCTTCTCACGTCTTGTCAGACGTTTTTCTCCTTCGATTTCCGATCGTGTCCGATCGTGGTGTTTTCCCAGTACTGAAACGTGGAAGACATTGTTGTGTACCTTTGAGAACCGCGATGCTGTAGGTCTACCGAGTTCAAGCTTGCAGTTCACAGGCCCTATCTTTTCTATGATTGTCCAAGGTCCTGTCTCCCTCGGGTCTAGCTTGACTCTTCTTCTTGTTGAAACCCACGATGTCGAGGTTCTGTTTTGTTGTCTTCAGCATGACTTTGTCTCCGACTTCGAATGATATATCAATGTGGCGTCGGTCGAATTGGGTCTTTATTTGATCCTTCAACTCTTCCAGGTTTTTTTTGAGTGTATCCAAAAGCTTTCTCATCTTCAGACGAGTTCACTACTCCGTAAACACCTTCTCGGACGCTGCTACAAAAGTCTACCCTAAAGGCGAGAAGTATTTCGAGGATAGGTATGCCGCAGCAGATTCGGCTCTATCAATGCCCTATTAAAATGCCTCAGTAACCTGATGCGTGACATACGCCTCCACGTACTAGGAAATAAACGCCATCGTGAATTGTCGTGAAGTCGTAAAGTCCCTGACTATTATTTGTCTTTAGAAAAGAGTCCAAGAAGAGACACGAATTCCCTCATCTGTCGTAATTTCTATTCTGGGAGATAGAAATGGGAAGTAGCTCAAAATTGGCCAATGTACTTCCGAGAATCCCAGACGTAGACTCGCTCGTCCCAAGCAGTAGTAGCAACCCAACCCTCAGCACCAAACATACACCAGTCAACACCAGTAACGAACTCAGTATGATTGTTCATCTGACCAAGCTGGCGATACTGACCTTGACTGCCTATATCGTTGACGCCGATTGCAGTTCCGTCGGTCCAGATTCTCGCAGTCATGTCATACGAGCCAGAAAGGAGAACGTCAGAGAAGTGAGGAGACCAGGCCAGCTTGCGGACAGCATAAGCGTGTCCTTGGAGGGTAGCTATTGCACTAGCAGCAGGGTTGCGGAGATCAAAGGTACGGATTATCTGATCCACACCAGCTGTAGCGATGATTGAACCACGGTACTTGTTCCAGTCGTGGGTAAGGCATTCGGAGGGTAGAGCTCGAGGAGGTTGTGTAATACCGCTAGAGCGAAGAGAGGGAGGAGATCCGTGGATAGGGATTAATGAGACCAAGTGGTTAGAGGCAGAAGAAGGTGTGCGGATATCAAAGACGCGGAGGTGTGAGTCTGAGGAGACAGAGGTGATAACAGATGGCGAGAATGGCGAGAAAGCACAACTGTAAGTGCAGCTGTGAGTTGGAAGAGTAAGGATCGACTCGGCACGAGTAGGAGACCACTGTATCAACAAAAGTCAGTTCAACTCTAAGAGACCGCGGCGTAGCAGGGTACTTGCCAGCTTAATAGTACCATCCCAAGAGCTCGAGACAAAGTTGTCCTTTGAAACCAGGTTCCAGCTAACAGCATAGACCTCGCGCTTATGCTCATTGTAGTTGACGAGTGGGAGAGAACTAGGTGTATTGCCGTCATACATACGAACAACTCCATCGCCGCATGCAACAACGAAGTGGTTCTCGTGGGCCTCCGACCAGGTAATACCGTAGCAAGCGTCGTTTGTATCGAATCTGTAGAAGGGTTAGCTTTGCCTTTGTTTGTCGAAGCGGCTGGATCGACTCACTGGTTGAGACAGGTAATAGTACCATTGGGCGCAATTCCTAGGACATAGGCACGACCGTTTCCGACCAAGCCATAATTGCTAGCTGCAGCGACAGCGATCTTGTCACTGTGGAAGGGCGAGTACTTCAGATCATAGCCATTGTAGCCATGCGTACGAAATTCCATGCTTTAGAATGATGCGCGCAGTGGAGATCGTACAAATGCAGCTGCGTTGATACTTAATTGTAGAATCGAGAACAACTGAGCCGCAGTGAATTCGAAATACGGTATCTCAGCCTTGGGGTTTGACCTCGGCTAGCACAAGCGGCAGAACGCTCCCTGATCACAACTAGTAGGGCGGCAGGTTGTTCAGTGAGTGTGGATTAAATACGCCTGCGAACTCCTTATAGCTCCAGCAGGGTTTTCATTGGTTTATCCTTCTAGAAAGCTTCACAATATTGATATACCTTTACTATTTGTTTACCAGTAAAAACCGACAAGAAACCCCTACCAATTCTCCCACACCCCAGCAGGAATAACTGTCCTCATAACAGTCCAGTGCCCACCCGCGCTCTTCTCCTGCCAGCCCCTAAAGCTCTCCGTCGCATTCTTGTACAAAATTCCTTCTCCTTCCTGCACTTTAAACGCGCTGTAATCAACCTCATGCACAGGCACTAAAAACGCTTGTCTCGCACGACTACCGAGGAAGTCTCTAGAGGTAGCAGCCCGAAAGGTGAGTTTTCCTGGAACAGGGGACGGTGACGATAGTAAAGAGCCAGGGGGAGAGGAAGAGGGGGTATTAGTGCAGAAGATAACCATGTTAATGAAATCGCGGCCATCGTCTGCGATTTGTTCAGGTGAGGGTTGCGCGGATTCTCTGAAGATGCGGCAGGCTGGGAATATGAAGAGAATAGTTTGGACGATGATACGCGCAGAGGGGAGGAGGAGATCACCAGCGTAGTTCTTAGGGGTGGAGTGTTAGTCGATTTCAGATGATTTCATTGGGATAGATGTTGAAATTAAGAGGAATAACTTACAATAGCAATCACACCGCCAGGTCTAAGTATCGAGTTCAGATCTTGTAAGAACTCATATGTAAACAAATCAACCGGCTCAGCACCACCTGTGAACACATCGTGTACGACATAATCGTACTTTTCGCCTAAGCGCGCCACTTCTGCTACGTAGGAAACAGCGTCGGCGATGACTTTCTTGTGATTTTTAGGTAGAGCGAAGTATTTTGACGCAAAGTCGTGAACAACGGGATCGATTTCTACGATTGTGGTCTGGATTCCATGGGCCATGAGTGCGGCTGGTGTGGTTCCTATACCGAGGCCGCTGAAAGGAGGTTAATCGGGCTTATATTCATGTTCAAGGAGGACTTACACAACAAATGCTTTAGCTTCCACATCTAGAATAGGTGGTTCGACTTCTACCAGTCGGACAGCTTCAAGCATGACGAAAACTCCGTATATAGGTTCTGGCATTGCGTTTCGTGAACTCTTGACAAGCCACTCGCCGCCGAGAAGACTGTGATCGCATCTCATGACTCTGAAGCGCTGCTCTGCACTCTCCAGGATAGATATGTACCCGGTAAGAGACTCTTGCCTATCAATCAACGTCCAGTTCTGTGTAACTAGAGTTGAATTGAGAACAGATGTCGTGTATGGCAACTGGACATGGACATTGAAGAGTGCTGTGTGTAGGAGTGCTGGTATAGTCAAGAGGAGAAGTTTTGAAGGTGCGAAGAGCGAATAGAGACCAGTGAGCAAGATTTGCAGTCCAAGTCTGGTCTGGAAAAAGGATGCGCCGATGCTTCTTGAGATGCTGTTCATTGACACATGTTCTATGCCTTTGAAGAACGAGTAGGATAAGATCCCCGGCATAGCATCAGCTAACCACTGCGCCCTCCCAGGACTCATCTCTAGATCGTCGAGAATCGTCGCTGTGCACGAGACTGAAAGTAACAGCAGTGGCAAGAAAGTAAGAGCCTCTGTAACAATCGGCCCATAAACTCCTCCTAAAGCACCACTGACTTTGAAAAGAAAAAGCTGCACCACAGGTATATACGCTGCGATCAGCGGAAGTAGCTGATAAGGCTTGACCGGCAACTGCCTCTTGAGAAACAAATTCGAGGACCATCCTAGAAAACAAGCAGTTATCACCCCTTTCGAATGCAATATTGACGATGGGATTGCACCATAGACAGGCGACAAGGTAAGCAGTGATACGTTCGAATATACAGCTGCAAGGGTGAGGAGTGTCCCCGATTGGATTAGGATCCAAGCCTGCTCAGCTGCCCATTTCCCCCATGTCTCTTCCTTTGCTTTCAACGCGAGAGACTTTAGTTCTTTCTCGAAGTTTTCCTGGGTAAGGAGTGGTTCCTTTGGCGGCGTCACTTGAGACGATTTCGCCATAGAAGATCTCGTAGGTCGAGTCATGTCTGGTGGTGATGGTGTCGAAGGTCCAAGAAACACGAGGTATCCTTTCGTACCGTACGTAGTAAGGGACACCTACCTAGCTCCTAGATAGGAGGAGGGAGAAGCGAGCCGCGACTACAGACAGGCTGTAATGGAATGGAATGCAATGCAATACAATACAATAAAGCAGAGATCAGATCAACCAAGGACAAGTATAACGCCTAGATGTATAGATAGACATATGACAACGGAAGCTCAGGATAGAGCTTTTCTTTTGGCGACATTGTCATACATATTGTCTTGCCTGTCTCGCCTGTCTCTTGAGCCTGAATTCGAAACGCTGGGGTGGAAATAAAACAACCAAGGACCGAAGGGGCAGGGGCAGGGGCAGGGGCAGGGGCAGGGGCAGGGGCAAGCGGGTCGGGTGCACCAGGACCAGGGTGGCGGTGGCTGGTGGGTGGGCCGTGTCCGCCAAGAGTCGCCCTCGACCTCGACCTCGACCTGCCAGTGCCAGTGCCAGTGCCAGCAAGCCAGCCATGTACATTTAACCCTAAGTGTTTTATTTGAAGACAGACGCTGGAGAAAAGCTGCCTGAAGGATTACAGTATTATTATTAAGAGGGTGCAGGAATGTTGCGGAAGCTGTACTCAGGGGTGTTACCTGCAGAAGAGAAGAGAGCGTCATATGTTGGTTGGGTTCTGCAGGCATACCTCAAGCTTGGGTCGTCGAAGAAAGCGTGAGTGATCGTGAGTTTCCCTTTTTAAGAGGGGCTGATCTACACTTGGGCTGCTTTAACTTCCTCTGGCGATTCGTTCTTTTGCTGAATCTGGTTCAATGGCTCAATATCTTCATCGGGCGGAATCAAAACATTTTGAGCTCCTCGCAACGGGATGGTTCAGACAAAGAAGTCGACGCCTATAGCTCCGAGCAGAGCAACAAGATTCGGAGGTTTATACGAGAGTACCCTTCAAGCTAAGACTTCTTCTTTCGTAGATGTCTCCTACAGCTAAGGTTACGCAACATTTGAGAGGAGATTTAGCTTCTTTATCCCAGGTTCGAAGATGAGTGGCATCTCATATCAAATCTGGAACGTTCACAAGGTCCATCAACCGACAAACTGACTCAATCATCTTGACATCTAAGCAGTCGTTTCAATAGTCGTAACATGGCTATATGCCTCACTTCGGGCTTTCCAGTCCCTAAGCTTCGCTAGGGAATACGTGCACTTACGCCGTGATGTTACTGGTGATGTGCCAGACGAAGTAGATGGATGTACCGCTTCACATGTGCGGAGCAGGATGGTGAGGCTGTATCTCTATTCTGCTGCCGATGTCGCCATGGTACTATGAGGCCTCTAGTACTACTAGTGGCTCTGAAATAATGAACTGGTGCTTATTCAGAGGGATGCGAGAAAGTAGTTTGGCCCTAAACACAGAGATTTATGAAACTCTGATACAATCGCACACAGTGCGAGACTTTCTAGTAAAGTACCTAGGGCAGAACATTCAGTTCATTATTTCTATAGGTTGGTACATAATGGAAATCAAAATAAGAACTCGGCAAACCAAGCTCCACTTCCAAGCTTCCCCGGATTTTCGCTTCCAAGCGGCTCTCCAAAAGCCCATCATCACCAAACCCTTCCTTTCTTTACCTCCCAACCTTCACGGAGTAGTCTCTGCTCGCCCAACCCTCTAGAATGTCCCTCCGCACATCCACCCTTCGCCTCTTACGGCCAACTCTCTCCTATCCAACACAATGCCTCCGACCCGTCGCATTCACACCCCTCACCCGCCGACACCTCTCCTCCCCCTCTTCTAACGATAAGCCCCGATTGAGGCCCTCCCTCGACCCCATAACTCTCCACCGTCTCGAAGTGCAACGCAGAGCCTACTACAAACGCCGCTCCTACTACGCCGCCGCGGGCGTCGTCTTCGGCATGATAGCCATCTACCTAACAGCAACCTCCATCGACCTCGAAAAATACCCCCCGCCCGGCTCCAAACCCACGAAACTCGACTCCTCCCCCCGCCGCGCCGACGACCCCATGGTCGTCCTCGGCCGCGAGCGCAAAGTCGTGATTCAGAAACTCGGCGAAGAGCCCGAGGAGATCCCAGACGTCGTCCCGACGGGGACATCCACCATCCCGACCTTCCCGCGCGTACTGGAGTTCTTCGACGACAAGAAGCTGGGCCATCCCGAGGGACTGAGCGGCGACCGCGGCGAGGATATGCTGGATGAGTACCAGCTCGTCGGACTCGGTGTGCGGACCGTCAGTTTCCTGGGCATAGAAGTCTATGTCGTGGGGATGTATGTAGCAACGGATGATATTGCAAAGATGCAGCAGGCGCTGATTAGGCAGATCGCCAAGGGGGCGAGCTCGCTGGTTAAAGGCGAGAAGGAGGAGTTGAAGCGGAAGTTGTATGATGCGGAGGAGGGGACGAGGATCTGGGGGGAGGTCTTGAGGGATGCGGGGGCGAGGACGCTGGTTAGGATTGTGCCGGTAAAGAATACGGATTTTGGGCATTTGAGGGATGCGTTTGTGGGGAGTTTGAAGAAGAGGGCGAGGAATTACAGGGACGAGTATGGGGATGAGAAGTTCGGACAGGGTGTGGAGGAGCTGAAGACATTGCTTAATAGAGGATCGGTGCCGAAGGGCAAGGAGCTGTTACTTGCGAGGAATAGTGAGGGGAATTTGGCGATTTGGTATGATGATGGGAAGATTGGGGCACAAAGGCTAGGACAGGTCGACGATGAGAGGATATCTAGGGGCTTATGGCTGAACTATCTGGCTGGAGAAAAGCCTGTGAGCGAACCAGCGAGGAAGAGTATCATTGATGGGGTAATGGAATTCGTGGAAAGGCCTGTAGGGACAGTAGCTACGCAGGTCCAGGTCCAGACACATGTATAACACCATATACATCACAGCAATCAAGCAAATGTAGATACTTCTGTACAATAGCGAATTTGCATTCATTCCTCCATTTTCTCTATGTATCTTTCCTGCATATCAACGCTCATCCCAAATGCAATGCCATTTATCATCCATCATCCATCATCCATCATCTACCGCCCAGAGCTTTGCTTGCTTACAAAGCACCGGCATCTGTCAACAGGTTATTGAGGTCGCCTTTGATAGCCTGGAGGTCCGAGTTTCCGCCAATGTGCTTCTGCTTGATGTAGATGTTGGGAACGGAGGTCTGTCCATTGATCTCCTTTAGTGCGGCTTGGATGGCGGATCCATCATCTGTCAAACTCGATATCAGCTTCTGTTTACTTCTGGAGTGGCAAAAATGGGTGACATACCGACTTGGTCAAGCTCGATAGAGTAGTACTTTGCGCCGAGCTCAGTCAAGAGAGCCTTTGTAGCCTTGCAGTAAGGGCAGTATGACTTGCTGAAGACAGCTACACAGATCGTGATGTTAGCATCTTCTTTCTCAATATATTGCGGACAGACGGATGGGTGGCAAGCTGTTCAAGGGAGAAAACTGGACATACCGACGGCATTCTCGTCAATGATCTGCTGGGCCTTGGTCTTTGCGGCGGACATGGTTGCGGGGTTGACAGTAGTTGTCGTGAAGAATCTGCGTAGGAACGAAATGATGGGCAACTGTTGTTGTCGTTGTCGCTGGGAGAAGGGGTTGTGGTGTATATTTATAGAGGAGGGGCAAAGGCCGCGGCTTCTTCCTTTACTCGTACTGCAGAATGCGACTAGTAAATCTTATTACTGGAACAGTAGCGAGCAATTGGTTTGAGATGGATGGCGTGTATCTCCCTCGTGGTGTGGTGCGTTTGGTTTGGATTACTGATTGCCTCTGATACCCACTTCATGCCTAAGGTACCTAGGTTGGTAAGGTAGGTAAGCTCGGTAAGGTAGGTGGGAGGTGGGAGGTGGGGTCTCTGGGGGGGGCTACGAGTACGCCGACGATTAACCATAGAACCCCGCCTTCGAGCTTTACTGTAATCTCCAGCCTCAACTTCATCCTCAACTTCATCCTCAACTTCATCCTCACCTCACCTCACCTCACCCTCCAGCTTCTTGATCCAGCTCAACATTCCATTGACAACACCCCCCTTTAGATTTACCTCCTCCCCACGACTGCTATTGCTGAACTCGTTTGTCTTCTCTAGACTCTCCGCGCAAGAGCATGTCGAATTCGAATCCGAATCCGAATCCTAAATCCCTACGTCCAGGCTTCGCCCGCGAAAACACAGCAGACATCGTAGAGCACGACTACTTTAACGAGAACCCGCCTCCCAAAGCATTAGAGCTCTACACCTCGCTTACGGAGTCATTTATAAACATACACGCCCTCGCAGGCCGACGCGTTGTTCTTGTTACCTCAGGCGGTACAACCGTCCCTCTGGAACGGCAAACTGTACGGTTCATCGATAACTTCAGTGCAGGGACGCGAGGCGCAACCTCTGCAGAATACTTCCTTGAGACAGGCTACGCAGTAATTTTCCTCCACAGACAGTTCTCCCTCCTGCCGTATTCACGGCACTACAGCCACGCGACAGACTGTTTCCTGGATTTCCTACATGAGGGCCCCGGCGGGAGCGTTATTGCTAATGAGGAGTACTCTGAGAAGATGCTAGGTGTGCTGAGGAAATACCATTCCGCAAAGGCGAAGAACCTGCTCCTCACACTACCATTCACGACTATCAATGACTACCTGTTTGTTCTCCGCGCTATCGCGCAATTGATGCGTCCCCTTGGTCCCAACGGACTATTATATCTCGCGGCTGCGGTGTCTGATTTCTTCGTACCGCCAGATCGAATGGTTGAGCATAAGATCCAGTCTACAAATGCTACGGATAAGCAAGCGCAGAAGGAAGAGGCGGTTAAAGACAAGGAGGAGGAAGAGGCGTTTGATAATTTCGACTCGTCACCGAAAGTACCGAGGAGTAAGCGCTTGATCATCGATCTAGACCCGGTGCCTAAATTCCTGAAGAACCTTGTTGATGGATGGGCGCCAGAGGGCATGATTGTTTCATTCAAGCTGGAAACGGACCCGGAGATACTTGTGCATAAGGCGCAGTACTCACTGAATAGGTACCAGCACCACTTAGTGATAGGCAACTTACTATCAACACGAAAGTGGGAGGTCGTGTTTGTAGCGCCTGGACAAAAAGACCAGTGGATTCGTGTACCGAGACAGAAGAGGAAGAAGACACTTTCAGGAGTTGAGAATATAGTTGGTGCTGCTGCGAGTAGTGGGGAGACAGGGGATCAGCCGTTAGATCCTAAGGATCTCCCGGATATGGAGCCAGAGATTGAGATTGAGAGCTTGATTATTCCGGCTGTAGAGGCTTTACATTCAACTTATATTAGTAAAGCTAAGGCGAGGTCGTTTTGATAGGTTAAGCTTTGATCTAAATGCCGTTTATAGGGAGATTCAAGCCCTGGAAGATAGGTGGGATTCGCTACTACGTGAGTGTCAATCTACCGACTTATAGAGCTAGGAGGGATATCTCTACACGGGAGAATACAGCTGCAAATAGCTCCAACCACCCGCGGTGGCAGGTAACAATAACCGCAGGGTCCCGATCAGCTGCTGCAAATCTGAAACTAGTAGTATCAGCTCTAGAATAGGAAGCATTGTTAAGCAGTGTGGGCAATAGCTGTCAGTGGAAGGTTCAAGCATATCATGTAGCATTTAAGACGCTCCCGGTAAGAATTATAGCACCCCTCCCGCTTAACAGTAGATCAGGTGGAAGTGTTTCTCACCTGTGCGATCATCAGGGTTACCTTTTACACCTCGAAGCAACGCCTGTCTATAAGGACAATATGAACAGGCAGCGTTGTTCTGGGATCTTTCTCCTTTTCTTCTGATGTGTGATGATCAAGGAAGTACCCTGTGTGCATGCTCGGCATAGTAGGAAATTAGGACGTGAAGAGTTTGTACGTAAGGAGGAGCTTGGTTCAAGTGATAGGGTTAGCCAGGAAGCTGAACTTTTGAAATCGCAACTCTGTTGGAGTTGTGTTAAGGTTAGATTAGGTGAAGTCTCTGAGACGGACTTTGATCTCATGAAGAGTCTACCTGCTTCTGCAGAAATTTAGAAATTGTTAGTCCGCAGACCTATAGTGGAAGTGTAGGGGGCAATCAGGGGGACGAGCAATCCCAGATAGGGGACGGACCCCTTTCGGAGGTGAGCCGGGGGCCATTCAGGGAGTGGTATATATATCGTCTGACCCTTAGACACTCTTTACAATACACACTTTTGACCACCTTTAAATTGACCTTTTGATTTAGACGTATATCAATATACACCTGTTACTTGTTTACCGGTACAATACCAACATAGGCAGAAATCCTAGTGTGACAGCACAACGAAAGTTCATTGGTAGCTACAATACAAAGTAGAAAAGACAGGGAGAGGAAGAGGTTTGTAAGAAACCTCAAGTATAAGTAAGAGATATGATGGAAGAGATCTATGAGAGGAAATCCTACTGAAACAATCCTAACGTCCCACTTAACTTTGTCAACATCTCCTCCCTCTCACTAACTGCTGTACTTAGCGCTGTAACTGCACCCCCAGCACCAATATGCCACGTCTCTTCTCCCTCCTCTCTCTTGTTAACAATATCCTCGTCCTCCCACTTAAAAGCACACCTAATATTTACACTCCAATCCCCCTTACCCCTAACATCTGTATACCCAACAACCCCACTATACAAACCCCTCTCCTTACCACCTTCTACCTCTTGTAAAATCTCACAACTTCGCTTTTTCGGCGCACCTGTCATGCTTCCTGGCGGTAGACTCATGGCTAGTATATCAAGACCCGTATACTTAGTCCTTTCCCTCTCCTCTTTCTCCTGCTCGCTCAAAGAGCTAGCTTGTTCCGCTGGATAAGGCGCAGGGATCGTACCCTGCACGATAGATATCATTTGGTAGACGCTAGCGTACTCTTCTACGACCATCAGTTTCGGGACAGACACATTGCCTGAGCCACAGATGCTGTGGAGATCATGTCGGACAAGATCAACGATCATAAGGTTCTCTGCGCGTTCTTTTGGAATGGAAAGCAGAGATTCGGCGGCGGCGAGGGTGCAGACAGCTGCTGATTTGCGGACAGTCCCTTTCATGGGGCGGAGCTCGGCTGTTGTAGGTGTGTAGGAGAGGAAGCGTTCGGGGGAGGCAGATATGTATGTTAAAGGACCGAGACGGATGTAGGAGGCAAAAGGGGCGGGTTGTCGGGTGCAAAGGGTAGTGTAGAGGTTCCATGCAGACGAGGATGACGGTGTAGATGATAAAGTTGTGGAGAGCGTGACGTGTGTTTGGTCTGTGAGGCAGAGCTCGTATGAGTCGCCGGCACGAATAGAGGATTGACAGGTAAGGACTTTGGATTCGTAAGTATCGTGGTCCGGGGTTCGTATTTTGAGGACGCTAAAGGGGATGTTGGTTGGAGAAGTGGGTTCTGTGAATGAGTCTAAGGTGGGTGTTTTGTGTGCTTGGAATCCGTTTGTTGTTTTGTTCTTGACTTCGGCGTGGATGATTCGGCCGGCAATCTCAATGTTGTCCAGAGCTCTTGAAATCCTCCAAGGATCATTGTGTTGAAGATATCGTGCTGTTGCAAAGCTAGTAAACATGCTCCCTCGTTGATGAAGTTTCAATCCACATGGAAGCGTGACATTCGTCTCTACTAGTTTATCTAGAATCTGGCATTTTGTAACAGTGGACGGGAGATTCGAAAATGTAATTGTAAACGGATCATAGCTCTCCTTAGGCAAGAACGTAGCCTCCAGCTTCGAAGTCAGGTCATCCATCCATGTACCAACTGGAGCAGTGTCATCCACCGGAGCAAGTTGCTGTATATACAGCTGGCTTTTGACATGGTCGATGATGAGACTCTTTTCAACCCAAGCGAAGCATAGATCCGGACGATCATGTTGACGTCCTTTTGCATCAGATGTTACCCCAATGGTTTCAAGTCCAAGCTCATAGGTACTGTAGCCCATATACCCGCCCAAAAAAGGTGATTCTACATTGCTGTCCTTCACTCTGTTTTGCTCTAGGTTCTGTGCTAGATATGACCATATTCCTCCACAAGCTGAAGCAGAGACTGTGTGATGCATAGGTTTCTGTCCATTGCGTCGAGGGGATATTATAGAGATGGTGTTTCTACCAGTAGTGTATTCGACCCTGGTGCAGTTCTTGACATCTAGACCAATGATAGAATATCGCCCTCTAACATCTACACCCCTACTGAATTTTTGGTTCCCATTAGATGACTCAAGGATGATTTGGTCTTCTTGCATATTTAGAATGGATTCCACAATGTGTTGAACAGATTCGTGTACGGGAAAATTTATACTGCGAGAATGACAGATTATTTTGTTTGAATTGACATTGCCATTTGTCTGGCTTCTCTCAATGCTCTTGTAAGTTTGACTTAACAGGCTTGGTCTTGTCGCGGATCGTCCTTCTATGGCTTCCTCTATACCGATTCGAGTCTCCCGGTACTCCAAATTCCATATCTGAGCCAGCTTGAACCAATTATGTATGACCTTCTTACTCTCGTCATTCGTGCATATCGACTCGGGATGGTACTGTAATGCCCAGAAAGGTTTCGTCCTATGCCGGACTGCAACTAGAACCCTTTTATCCATGATTCCAGAATTGTTCTCCTTGGTCAAATCGTGCTCTACCCAAGCCAGTGGTAATAGATCTGGACAATGTCTTGCTGCCTGCCATTTCGAAGTCTGCCAGTCTTCTTGCGAAATAGAATCCTGCCCAATGTCTGCACATAAACTCTGGTAAAGTGTAGCATCGATCCTTCCAACACCACGAAAAAGGTCATCTTCTCTAACCTTGTCACGTTCCCCAGTGTGTATAATCCTCCTCACAATCCCATGCTGTGGCCCCTTCAGTCTTCGGACCTCTCCTCTAAACTCCAAACAGAGGCTTTGAAAGCCCAAGCAGACCCCTAGAACTGGTACCATAGCCTCATCTGCTAACCTCCAGATCCTTCTCATGGCACCCACATCTTGTTCGTTTTCTGGATTTCCAGGGCCGGGACCACACACCACTGCTGAATAATGCCTTAGTTCTCTATGCAGAGCTGAGTCGTTTAATAGGGCAGGATTGTCAATGTGGATCACTCGGACAGCGACGTTTAGCGTAGTCTCTAAAAGAGAAATTATGTTGTTGGAAAAGCTGTCATAGGCGTCGATAAAGAGAATAAGTGGTTTGGAAGCAAGCATTGTCACGTCCAGAGGTCGTGGGGTGTTGGAGAATGTAGGAAGAAAATGAGACTGATGGAGGGGTGCTGGGAAACTTTTGAGAGATCCGGCGGTGACTGGCAGCAGAATCGCTGCTTTGGGATACTTTGCAGTAGTACCGAGTTCCTCCCTCGCCTCCTCATGATAAGCTCGATAAGGTAGGCTCGGAGGCTCGGTAGGCAAGGCGGTGAAGCGAGGCGCTAAGAGTGCCGCCACCTGGGACAAGCGTGCCGAGGTCAACTTGACATCTTGCGCAACATCCCAATCTAGAATCAACAACACAGCTTAGAACTGGGGAGAATACCCTCAACATGTCAGATCACGTATCAGATAAAACGTCAAAGACGCCAACGTTCAACTATCCATTCGCTGCGGCCCCCGATATCATTCGCGCGCATCAAAAAGACTCCTACTTCGAGGGCATCCTCCTCAACCATCTGTCGAACCTCTTGCGCCGTCTTTACGGTGCACGATTCTTACACAAATACACTACCGAGGCTCGCACATTCTCGGAGCTGTTATACCTGGGTCTCACAACATTTATCGGGAATAGGACACTAGGAGAGGAGTACTGCGATATCATCCAGATTGAGGACGACACACTGAAACTCCCTGCCGTGGAGAGGAGGGCGGGATATATTCTTACGAGTATACTTCTTCCCTATGGATTGGCTAAAATACTACCCAGTTTCCGGGGGAGGATCAGAGCGAAGCTGGAAGCAAATCTAAGGAAGATGGGAAGGATGAAGGAGACCGGCTCCCCGAGCTACAAGATCCAACAATATCTCCTTACACACCTCGCGACAATCACCTCTCCGTCACCACTCCACGCGTTGACCCTGACAATTTTCTACTTTTCTGGGGCATACTACCAGCTATCGAAACGGATATGGGGACTACGATATATCTTCACGAAACGGATAGCGTCGTCAGAAGCTAGGGTTGGGTACGAGGTGCTGGGAGTGCTCCTGGTGTTACAGATAAGTGTCCAGGCATGGTTACATCTCAACAGCACACTCCGTCAACCCGTCCCAGCGAACGCAAATACTATCAACGGTAGTAGCGTAATCCTCGAAGGCGGCATAGAAATCTCTCTGGAGCCGCCTAATTCCGGCGATGAACTTCTCTTCGAGAGTACTGGCATGACACAGCATACCAGCAAAGAAGTCGGCAAGGTGACACATACCCAGGTGTTAAAGGAACCAAGATATGATCTGCGGAAAGAAGGGGTGATGAAGTTTATTAGTGGCCAGAATCGAAAGTGTACGTTGTGCTTAGAGGAGCTGAAGGACCCTAGTGCGGTGGCTTGTGGGCATGTGTTCTGCTGGGAGTGTATCGGAGATTGGGTGAGAGAGAAGCCTGAATGTCCTCTGTGTAGGAGGGAGGTTGCTATGCAACATATCCTACCGCTGAGGTCGTGATAGGGCAATACTAAGAGGAGATAACATTATAATATTCTGATTATAATATTTTGGAGAATTTATGAAAGACAACTGGCGGAGGTTTGGACGTTCGATCTTTGGCAGCAAGCATTAGTTATGGTGAGCACGTCAAGTGGCAGAAACCCTTCTTGCGTTGTATTCGATTTGTCCTTCTATCATTCTGTTTAGTCTGCGCTTGGTGTCTTTTTTTGTTTATACTAAGCATTGTTTTTCGCTTCTTTGTAACTTTTGTCTGAATCTTCGCATACCGAGCTCTTACGACGACTGGAACTACAAGGAGTCTTATTTGCCCCCTTTGCTTGTAAGTGTATATGTCTTGAGCTGCCCCAGGCCATCGATTTGTCGAGCACGCTCTGGGAAATCCCCGTTGTTGCCACTGGACAAGGACATTTCGGCGTTCTTCGCTTTATTAAAGGATCTCGCTACAGGTGTGTTTGACACGGCAGTTGAGGGGTTACTTCAGAGACGTACGTTCACAGAATTGTAGTTTAACTTATTTGATTTTTATCTGAGTACAATCTGGAATGGCCTCAATGCGAGGGAATTCAGTAGGTACCTAAGAACACGAACTGAGCGAGCGAACAATGCGCTCCCGGAATAGCCAGCCTTGTTTCAGAGCTCAGGTTGATACCAAATAGTGTGGAAAATCATACTTAAAATCAAGTGAATGATATACCAGGGACTAGGTAAGTAGACGACCAACACTTAGCGCGTTGCTCTGTGGTCATGGCCAGTATGATCCATACCATTATTGGCCACAAGACACTTGCAATTACATCCACGCTCCCAAAGAGGAGCAGAGAAGAACCATGCAGCAGTACGAGATCGCGTATCTGGATCGTACTAATAGTACTAGGTTAACAACACAACTCACTGAACACAGGATAGGGTGTATCAAGCTTACGTCTCCAGGCTTCAGGTTAATATTTGCCCGATCCTGTGTGATTTCCATCCGGCCTCCAAAATCATCTCCGGGATATGGACAGATACCAAACAAGCCTTTAGCATTGTTGTCCGCGAGGGTATTCTGGAATTCAGCTAGAAAGGTGGCTGTTTTCGGATCTGTGATATCAAATTTGGCTCCCTGGCTATCATCGACGGAATAAACAAACTCATAAGGAATGAGGTTGCCTTCGTCTGAGATCATCCAATTGGCAGGTCTGATCTGTTCGTCCTGGAAAGTAGATTTTTCTTGGACCCAGGGGACTGATGTTCCACGGTAGTCTACGAGCTTCTCATCGTCTTCAAGCTTGAAGTGTTGATGGAGAAGGGTGAGGCCGTACTTTCGGTCCATATTGTGCTCAAGAAAGAGTTTCTTGAATGAGGATTCCACAATGGACTTTCCTTGGATAGCATCAAAAGCCCTGCCTGCGTCACCAAGCGAAGGGAGACTGTTGTAGACATCGGAGGAATAGGTGTTGATAAGCATGATGAAAGATTGGAGGTTGGGTAAAGGTGGAAGGTTGGCTAGAGTAGAAGATGTATTGCAAGATGTGTGCAAGATGTCTTGTGGACAATGATTCTTTCTGGCTTCGAAGGAGGATATTGATGTCTTATATAATTCAGAGATAGAGAGCTTTGATCGAATTCGGCTTTATTACACAGCTTTGATAGGAAATGAAAAAGTATACAACGTAGCAACGTCGCAAGTCATGACTCATGCCAAAGAGTTTCTATACGAAGAGAAATACATAATTCTGGCCGATTGTTTCCAATGCCTCGACTTTTCTGGAAAATCATTTTGCATTGCCTACCACCCGAATGTGTGTGCCGCTTTACATAACGCGATGTACGTGACATGATAAGGTAGGACAACAGTAAGACTAAAAATGAAGCTATTCGTACAATTACTCCTATTTTCACACGACTCTTTCACATGAACTTCCTATCGAACATGTCTCTATTCGAGTGTGCTTCTACAGATGGGCCCTATTCAAGTAGCCTCTCTTCATGTATGCCCTCACGAGAGTACCTCCACGAGTGTGCCTCCACGAACGTGCCTCTATTCAAATGGCTTCCCTTCATATATGCCTGCATGAGTGTGCCTTCATTCTAGTAGCTTCTCTTCATGTGTGCCTCCACGAGTGTGCTTCTGTTCGACTTTGCCTCTATTCTTTCCTTCTCAATTTCCCTCCCTTCGTGCCTCCGGTTAAGCATGCTTTAGTGTGAATAGATTTACCATAGTCTACATAAAGCGGCATGGTCATTTGGGTGGTAAGCCATGCAATAATAAATATTCTAGGAAAGTCGAGGCATTAAAAACAGTCAGCGGAAAATTTCTATCAGCAGACATTTCTTAGAAACCTTACATGAACAAACATTTCATGTGATTAAGTCAAAGCCAATAGAACTTCCTCACTATTATAACTCGGACTCTACTGTAGTAATTTCTAACAGCAGACCTTGTTAATAACCTTATGGAAGCAAACCTTCCGTGTGATTAGGTCAAAGCGAAGCATAAGAACTTGCTCGTTATGTTATAACTCGGACTTTAGTAACTTCTATAAGCATACCTTTCTAGAGACCTGTTGTGAATAAACATTTCGTGTGAATGAGCCAAAACCAATTACTCTCTCTCAACTGCCATTCCGAAGACACTTTTACGGGGCTTAGAGTTAGTGCACGTGCCGTGCAAACAGCTACTGGCAGTTTAGCGGCTCGCTTCAGCGGCTGTGCCCGTGCCGGTAAAAGTGTGTTTTTGGCAGTTGGGGGATAAGAACTTGCTCTCTATCCTCTCGACGGCCGAAAACACACTTTCCCAGGGTACAGCGCTAAAGCGAAGCGCTGAGGCTTCCATATGACAATGCAAAATTCAATTCTTAGCGTTCTTTCGCTTGATTAGAAGGTCTTACTACAGGCTATGCACTACTCCCTGTCAAAAGTGTGTTTTGACACGGCAGTTGAGAGGATACCATAACTCGGACTTTGCACCAAACTCCGCCCCTACTCACAGCCCTACCCTTGGCTTAGGTGCATCTCCCGTCTTCCCTTTGTACTGTACGAAACAATAACATGTCCAGATTGACGATCCAAATGTCTGCTAGGACGCCTCTTTAACCAGGCAGAAATTCTCACTAGCACCAAAATCATGTGGTATATTTTTCAAGCTGGGACCGACGGGACTAGGTAGTAATGGGAGCCTCACAATGCTACGAGACAACTGCGCTAGGCTGCGATGCGGTGCGAACCCTTATTATATATGGACACAAAGTTGACTACCCAAGTGATCCGCCACGACGGCCGAAGCCCGTCGGCAGAGAGAGACTGTATTTGGGAGAACTGGATAACTCTCTATTCCTACCTTAGCACATCTCGGAGACGCAATCTAGGATGTTCAGCGTGATAAGATCCTGGAGCAGAAGTTTATCCGGGACGAGAGCTAGTAGAGGCAACTTCACGATATCTCTTTCCTCCATGTTCTGTCATGTTTTCTCGGATTCAAAATGATATTTATCATGCTTGTACTACTGTCAATCCACGCTATATGACTTTTCATCCGAATACGAGACAAGTAGTTCTACTGTACGAGTATGCTATCTGGAGTTGAACATCTACGATAAGCTTGAATATTCGTTGTGCTGTCACATACAGTACAAAAGCAGAAGGAGAGAAAGGGACACTAGAAGGCGGAGTTAGCGAGTGACAACAAGGAAGCTGTGAGTATTTCCGCCCTTCTGCTATTTCTGGCGCGGAGACAGCTTCTTGCATCTTTAAGCTAATAGATGATACTCATAAGTTGCCGTAGACCGATCAAGTAACGAGTCGATCGAGGAGATACAAAAGAAGACAACAGAGTACGTAGAGAAGAAGCACAAGTAGGCGAAGGCTTTATATTCCCTCTAATAGTCCTTGGTTGCTCTTAGCGCCGAAGAACTTGGGATATGTCAGTACATATTCCCTGTCCAGGCATAGGACTAGTCAAGATTCTGGAATGTAAATCGTAACGGGTGGGAAATAGTACAATACTATCATGTATAAAACACAATGAATTCCGCTGCTATCAAGCTGTCAAATGAAGTTTGTGCAGTATAATATGATTTATACTCAAGGTCCATGCTATCCTTATTAAGTCCAGCTATATACATACTGTGAGAATCACCCCTAACGCTGTGTCGTGCACAAGAAAGTATAAATGTGCCCCGAACTCCCAAAATACAAGTGCCGCAGTCTATTTTAGAATGATGATTAGCAACACTAATATAATGATCAGGATAGCAATAATAGTCATCTGCATATTATCCTTCGCCTTCCTCGCCACAGTCCCTAGGTTCTTCCTCGCCTTATCTAAGGACGTCTGATGCCTATCTACTCTCTGGTCAACATCATCTAGCATCTGGACATGCTCATCCAACTCATCACCAATCTGTATACTCAGCTCCCTTTGCCTGCCAATCGATTCACCTAGTCTGTCCAACGCCTCGTCCTGCTCGGCTAGTACCTGCGAGTGGTAGGCGTGGATCTGCTGGTTGTCGAGATAGGATTGATCTGGTGGGCCGGACGTAGGGTCGTCTCTGTATAGGAAAAGGGCATTCCGAGCATCGTCCTCGTCCTGGACAGACAGCGAATCGGAAAAGCGTACTGATTTCAGAGAAGGGGCTGCAGGTCCTGTTGATCCGCGGAGGGTTTTCTTTAGGAATGATGAGGAGGATGTATTGCGCGGCCGTTCTGTCGCTCGTGCAAAGTCATCAGCGAGTGAGGGGTCATTAGGATAGGTAATCGTGGAGGTCGCAGTGTCTGTTGGCACGCCGCGGAATTGTGCTGCGAGTTCATTGTATTGCTTTTGTAGGTTCTGCTCTGTTTCTTGGAGTGCGCTGGATGCTCTGACGAATGGTCAGATTGGCTTTTGGGATACGACACGGAGTTACTGACGATATATCCCCTGCTTCCTGTAACCTGATCCGCTCCTCGATAATGCTTTCAAGCCCTTCTCGTAGAGAATCTAAAGATCGGGAAATATGTCCATCTTGTGAGGTTGGTTCAAGATTCAGTGATATTGCTCGTTGCCTTTCTAGTAAGGACAGCTTGATGTGATCAGCGAGCAGGAAGTACTGGTTCGGGATGGCCATGGTTCCGAGATTAATTAGTTGTTTGTACAGAGAGAGGGATTGGGATCTGAAGAACGTTCTAATGTTGAAGCATGAAATTAAAATAATCCTTTGGAAGCAGAGTATTGGAATCTGGACTTTGGTATAGTTGGAGTTCAAGGTTCTAGGTTAGACAGGCGAGACAGGCAGCCCCATGGGCTGTACTCCACCTTGGAGACAGGCGCTAAGACAGAAGCGGTGTAGCTTCGTAATACAAGGGACCTCGAGTCGAGGCACCTCGCACTTCTTCTCTACAGTACTAAGGTTACGTTTCATTACAAGCTTAAACCGGGGAAAATTTTGCTCTAGAGAAACCACGATTTGTGGGGATATCACATCGACCTTGTTGCGATCAAAAACTTCAATTTATTCGCTCATCACAGATATCCCCCTACTCAAGACGTAGCAGAACACTGGAGAGATGTGCCATTGTCAGGAGTATTCCTCCAAAGTCCCCTCCCTTCCAGGAACCTTCTGATCCTCGTATCCTACGTAGAATCTAGCATTCCATTTATAATGCTTCCTCGAAGCTATTCTTGCTTAGATATTCTCTATAGTACGCTCTCTTATTCGTGACTCCTAGCAGCTACTGCAATTCGACTTTCGGCAGACTATAAAACCTATCACTCCTCAACGCTGTTGGTTCAGTGTCAAGCAAAGGATAGTGCTGCATATTATCCGAACTTTCCTGGAAGTCTGCAAAACCTTCATACATCAAGTCTTGTATATACCGGCGTCTTCGATTCAATATCTTAGTCTGGTGATCTGGTGGGAAAGAATCTTTAATTCCATAACCAAATGCGAGACATTACACATGGGTGACTGTGTTGATGGATGGCAGAATCGCCTCGAGAACGCTCTTGGACGTGTCCGGCGTCAATTCGGAGTCGCCATTCGTCAGGGAGGGAGGAGTTGCCTAGGAAAGCAGAAAGCAAGGCGAAGATATCTGGTAAGCATTTTTGAGCCTGCGGAGCGACGACGAGAGTTGGGAAGTCCTCTCATTTCAAAAAGAACCTTTAGCAAAATTACTGCACTCTCATAGAGAAAAGATCACAGAAACTCATGAATCTCCTCCCGAACATATATAATCTGCCGTCTTCGCTTCTGGAGAGACTGCACAAAGCGCCACATGCGCATCGGTTTGCTGATGCGGAACAATATTGATCAATAGAAACAGATACCTCAATTTCCAAATCCGTGTTCTCGTTAGATATTTACTTGTTTCCTCAGCTATCTCTTCGGGTGTGTTTTCATCAATTGGGTATAGAATAACTGGTGAGAAGGAAAGAAAAAGAATCGTGGGTCGCTGCTCGCGGAGTAGTAGTCGATACCCGTGAGTTTGCTGTGCTAACGATTCGCATAGTCGCAGATGAATTGGAGGTATGATTCTGTGCAAACTGCCGGTGTGGCAGCCTCGGGATCGAAGATTCGGAGACCTTGTCTGCTATTAGGGGGATTTAGTAATAAAGTTCACAACTTTGTACTTCAGAAAAGTTGCCTATTCAGGAAATCTTGCCAAGAGAGCGTCGTATGACGGCACAACGAAGATTCATTGGTAGCTACAATACAAAGTAGAAAAGACAGCGAGAGGAAGAGGTTCCTAAGGAGCCTCGAGTATAAGTAGGAGAGATACAGCCGCTAGTGAACTAGGCTAGTCCTAGGTTTACCGTATGACTCTAGCCTCGTAGCCTTGCGACGTCAGCCTCGCCCACGTGACTAGCCTATCGTGATCAGTCTATCACACACTTAAATGAAACACTTGGAATTTGACATATATCACTAGCCACGTTACGAGCGAGCGATGTTACCTTACAGGAGAAAGCAGGTTCCGGCCCTCTGTGGGAGGTGTACTTTCCTGAAATAACAACCTCTGAACTGTCAAGAATTTCTTATGACTATCATCTAGCTGTTAGATGACAGTCACCAAAATTTTGTAACAAGGATATTGTTAGTATCGTACCGGCAAACAAATAACAAGTGTATATCGATATACGTCAAAATCAAAGGTTCAGTTCAAAGGTGTTCAAAAGTGTGTATTGTAAAGATTATCTAAGGGTCAGAATATACCACCTCCCGAATGGCCCCTGGCTAGCCTCCGAAAGGGGTCCGTTCCTTGACTGGGATTACCTCTCCCCCTTGATTGCCCCCTAAACTTCCATTGTGTAACCCTAACCCCTTCTACTCACCCAAAGGCAGACTACTCTATCAATTCCTGGTTTGGCAGGTTCTCCACGCGATATCGCGTACTCTTCGGATCTGCGCATTCTCTCAGATAACGCTCTGGTACATTAAGTTATGTCGTGGTTCTCCATACTACCACAGAGCATCTCTTGCGTTGAAACATGGGCTGTCCGTATCTTTGTAAGCAATCTGTGACCTTCATCCAAAACCTAGAGACTAACATAGACAGCTCGTACTTGGGGTACTAGCAATCGGCCCATGGTTCCTCTTGATAATCTACGATATAATACTCTACGTCTTCCGAACTATAACATATGAGGTGCCTCACGTCGGTGGACGAGCAAGAAATAGACCACGACCAAGAGCTCCTAGCTTAAGTGAGAGGCTAAGCTTGAAACATAGGAGTTTTAGTCTAACAAGTCCAGGGCTACCTGTTGAATCTGTAGATAGCACAATAGAAGGACTGAAGAAGCGATTAGAGAGGCCAGGACACAACAGAGGGAGCAATAATGTTACATAAGATCGATCAAGCGGGACAAGAGGAACAACTTTTATGTATTTTGCTACTGCTTGAAGGAGGACTGAGGCAAGCGCTCTAGAACTTTTATCAAGTCTCCAGTTACCCCCATAGCAGTGACATCCCCGCCAGCTCCAGCACCTTGGATGATCAAAGGGTTAGCGCCGTATCGTTTGGTGTAAAAGCTGATAATGTTATCACTTCCCTTCAATGCCGCAATTGGATGAGACCGATCGAACTTTTCTAGCCCAACCTTCACTTCCTTCTTAGTTACATCAATGCTCCCTACGAACCGTACTACCTTTCCTTCCTTTTCAGCCGCAACTTTTGTCTCCTCCATCTGCGAATCGAACTCAGGCAGCTTCTGTAAGAACTCGTCTCCACTCGGAACACTCTCTAATTCCTTTGGAATCAAGCTCTGGACTGGGAATGAAGTAGGCGACTCAATGGGAAGTCCAGCCAAACGAGCCAAGATCGTTAACTTTCTAGCCACGTCTAGTCCGTTCAAGTCATCTCTTGGGTCTGGTTCTGTGTATCCCAACTCCTTTGCTTTCTTAACCTCCGCCGACCATTTACCGCCTGATCCTTCAGTTGGTGCAAACGAATTGAATAAGAAGGACATGGTGCCACTGAAAACACCCTCGATTCTCGTAACCTCGTCTCCAGTGTCGACCAGCTCCTTTAACGTGGCGATAACTGGTAGTCCGGCGCCTACAGAGCTCTCGTGGTACACCTTCGCACCGGACGTAGAAGCAGCAGAGAAGATGTCCTGCCACAGCTTGTATGAACCGGAGAAAGCCTTCTTATTCGGCGTAACAATGCTAATCCCTTCTGCAAGGAAAGCCGGGTACGCATCTGCTACATCTTGCGAGCTAGTGTTATCGACTAGGACAACCTTTGCAGGAGCTGCGGACAGATATTCGATGATGTTAGGTATGGAGAGGGGTTCTTGCGTCGAACCTGCGAGGGCAGTGGAGATGTTTTCGTAGGGTAGGGCGGTGTAGTTCGGGCTGTAGAGGACTGTCTTGCTTCGGCAGATGAAAATGAGAGAAAGGTTTTTGGAGGAGCGTTTAGAGAGGCCTTGGAGCTGAGAAATAAAGCATTTTCCAACCCCACCAGCACCTAGAAGCTGTTAGCTAGACTCAAGAGGCCAGAAAGCCTAAGACGCACCGATTATTGCAATGTAAACTTCTTTAGCTAAAGACATTGTAGGCAATAGGGATTGAAGCGGTTAACAGATCCTAGGGTCCAATTGGTAAGCCTCAAAGGATATAGATCATAAAATTCGAAGTTTGGAGGTAAAGTTTAGAAGGGCGGGATTTAGCGGTAGCAGCCCAGGACCGCCAGCCAAGGTACCCGCGCCACGTAAGAATAGGATCTTTGCTCTTACCTAGGTAATGGAATAGAATTAAGCTCCGAGATGGCGCGGTTGTATTTTTGTTGTCGATTGCTGTGAATCGAAATAGATCTTATGGGGAAAGCAAGTGAAAGATATTATCCTTGCTAGACTACCTTCTTAGAAGCTTTGAGCCTTAGGTAGATCCTGAAGCTGTGAAAGCTTTACCTTAGGTAGGTATAATAACCTCAACCTTAATCACGTGACTCTGAGAACCGGGATTCCGTCCTTAACTTACCTACCTAGCTTCCCCGCTATCTCTGTGCAGCGAGGCTGCGGAGCCTTAATCCAAAGACGCTCTTCCTCCCTTCAATCGTGACAGTCCTTTAACAACTTGACAAGGTACTTGCCAAGAACATTTACAGCCCAGACCACAGAAGGCAGCTACTTTATAAGTCTTCGATCCCTGCTACATCAGACATTCGAAGAGCAGATCCTAGGATACAGCAACGGAGAACCATTTTATCACCAGCGCCGAATTGTGAACCTGGCGTCCTTCTGCTGAGTGAAAAGGAAGGAGGGAGAATACACATAAGATGGCGGACAAGACAGCGAAATACCGGACGGAGATCCAGCAGGTGAGTTCATAGCGATAGCGATCTTGGGGCTTGGTGCCTGGGAATACTAATTGCGACAACTCATGTTCCTATGCTAGAGGGTTAGAAGATGTTAAGATAACCGTATAGGCTGATTTATCATGTTGAACAGATGATGTATGTGTCTGGAGAGACAGCTGAAGCATCTGCCGAGACTACAGGTATCATTGAGGAGATTGTACGGCAACAGGTTATTGAAATGGTAAGTCCATGGAATATCCTAAATCTTTCATTCATAGTTTAGCTTTGAAGACCACGCAGCTAATTAAATATAGCTCAGACAATGTACTGAGCAGGCTTCACGTCGAGGTAGCAGATCGATATCGACCGACGACTTAATCTTCCTGATCCGGCACGACCAAGCCAAGGTATCGCGACTCCGGACTTTCCTTTCCTGGAAGGATGTCAGAAAGAACGTCAAAGATTCTGATGATAAGGGTGGAGATGCTGATATTGGAACGGGTGATGAGCCGGTCGGAGCAGCAGCAGGTGGTCCTGTCGTCGATACAGCAAAGAAGAATAAGAAGGCCAAAGTCGGCTTACCTTGGGAAGTTCCATCATTCTACAACCAGGAAGTTCCGGAACGCGAAGATGAGGATGATGAGGATGAAGAGGAGATGAACTATGCGACTCTACAACGTCTCAAGAAAGCTGATGAGCGTACAAAGGCTATGACTAAGGAGGAGTATGTCACTTGGTCCGAATACCGTCAAGCATCATTTACCTTCCGTAAGGGCAAGAGATTCAAAGAATGGGCGGGCTTTAGCGTTGTCACAGACTCAAAACCAAACGATGACATCGTTGATATTTTGGGTTTCCTGACATTTGAGATTGTGCAGACATTAACCGAGGAGGCTCTCAAGATCAAGGAACAAGAGGACCTTGTGAAGGATAAGACAGGTGGAGAGCAGATAGGCAAGAAGCGCAAGATTCAAGGATTATTTGACCCTCCATCTGAAGGACGTACGCCTGTTGAATCGAGACATATCCAGGAGGCTTTCAGGAGGCTGCAAATCCGACCGACCAAACAGCGTGCAATGTGTAATTTCTCAAGGGGTCTTAATCGCACACCACTAAAACTTGTATGTCCTACTTATCTATCCTTGGTTTATGCTAATGTGTCCTCTAGTTTTGAGACTGTGTACCTTACGGCGTTATAGGACTCTAGAACTTGTCAGGCTCTTGGTATTAGCGTTGGATGATTCCCTGAAGTATAAAGTCCAGGTGTTATAAGGCGTTGAAGTGTCACAGCCGTGTCGAGTATTTATTTTCTATTCGATACTTCCTGGTACTTGTACGAAGAGTGACTCTAGAATCGATATTTGTATTCCTGTACTATATATGTTGTGCTCTTGGGTAATTAAAGTGAGTAGCAAAGCTGGCGCTAAGTTGAGTTTCTAAATTAAACGTTGGAGAGATCTGAAGGGTAATACGGGCAGTCGATACGGAGGAGGCCCTGAGGGCCTCCAAAGCCCATTCGAGATTGCCGAGGATTCTCCATGACGTTGCCGAAAACCCCACTATGCCGCATCTATGCCCGTGGCCACTTGCCCTAGGTAGCTGCCTCAGACGAGGAAACTCGGAATAAAGTATATCCGATCCCGGTTAGAGTATCGACTAATGACATCTTCGACTAGTTATCAATTTGAATCTCCTATCTTCCAGTTGTGAATGAAATTAGAATTCACTATGGCTTCGAAAGGTTGCAAAGCATGTACCACTTGCGTCAGAACTGTCCGACGACAATCGCTTCAGGTAAGTACCTCTTTCAAACAATACATACTTCTAGACTAACCATGAGAGCAGCTTCAGATATCAAGACTTGGAGCTGTACGTCAAAGAACATTCACAACGACCTCGAACCCATATGCCGAATCCCGTAAATCGAATATTACACCATCGCCATCAGCGCTGTCTTTATTATCAAGATCTCCAACTTCAACAATTGGCACTGATTCAGATTCAAAAAAGAAGTCTGCTACACTAGTGACCATGAAAGCTGCTGCTGGACTGCAAAAAGTGACAGGCAAGGCGACTGAGACGTATACAGCCTACGGGGCCACTGAAGTTCTTTACAAAGAGTGTGCGCGACAGGCAAACTATTTGATAAGTCAAGATGCAAACTCGGAGGAGGAGATACCAAAAACCGAGGACGGAGAGGATCTAGGCGTTGGTGATGGTTGGTGGCTACAAGGCAAGTTTAGGCATGTCAGGCCAAGACGTGTAGCCTCATCTGACAAATTGCACAGGAGCAGGTTTGAAGCCCACGTTCAGTACCTGGTCGCAGGTGACTATGCTACATATGTACCTTCTCTCTGTGAGGATTCGATGCTTTCCCCTACCGTCACATAATACATGGCAGCAGCACCTCCTTGATCACTTTTTCCACGACGCGGAGAATCGTATGACGATTTACCATAACATGCATGCCTCTGGGACAAGAAGCAAATATCTCAAAGACCTATTCATTCAATGGAGAGGTTTACTAGCAGCATACGACGAGGGTTTGGTCAAGGGGGATGCTGTATTAGCAGCAGCTGTTTGGAGGAATATCTTTAAGGCAAATGAAGAGGTCGATATTAGGGTCTTGGGACAGATTGTCAGCTATATGCGAAGGGTGTTAAAAGGACTAGATTCCTTGCCCGACGAGAAAATTAGCCAGGCAACACTGGAATTTGGTAGTCCTGAGGTCGAAAGTGCTATCGTTCATCAGCGAAGCAGATCCATGGACTTGCCTTTCGAAAATGCCTCCGGGACAAACTTTCCCGGTGGAAAGCGATCATGAACACGATTTCTCAGTCGGCTATATTAATTTGTGGAAATATGTACCTAAGGATGTATAAGTAAGCATGTTAGACTAAGCTTCTGGCAAGGAAGCCTCAGCTGTTTAAAAGTATCAGCTTGTACGAAATCTGCAGCGTTATCTCACCGGAATATTAATAGTTCCGACTATCGTCTCCGGTGGCAGGCAACGATATTGTAACCGCCGGGTCCCGATCAGCCGCCGCGAGCCTCTCCAAACTCTTCACCAGACCCCCAGCCTAACAACCCAGCCAAGCCAAAGCCACCAGGCAGCAAAACCCTCAATCGCGCAGTATCGGGTGCAAAGGGAAGTGGCCGATTAAGACACGTGCACCCCCTGTGCAAATCGTATTTTCGAAGTAAAGTAAACAAAGTATCGACAATGCCTCCTCTTACGCGTCGACGTTCTCGACACTAAAAGACTATACTCCACCTCCTGATCTTGCGTATAATAAAGTTAGATATGTCGATACTCTTGCGCGAACCGCTATTATTATTTGTAAGCTCTTAAAGCAAGAACTCAATGTTCTGATCCCTTGTACATTAGTTTAGAAGATCTCTAGCGACTAGGTAGAAGTTTGTGCAATACAAGATCTATATTCCTGAAAAGTCAAAGGGACAGGCAAGTTCTACTTGAGTAAACTGCCGGTACCTTATTACTTCTCAATTCCGCTTGAAAAATTGAGACCAAGCAGGCCCCTTACTGCATGTCGGCCGATCTTCGGCTCTGCCCCCAACAAGGCTGGGATTTTGACCCCGCAATTCTACAGCCTTCCCTACAGTATGATCAATATACAATTTTCAGTCCACCGACTTACACTGTCAGCAAAGATCAACGGACGTCACATTTCCTTATTTGCTGTTGAACCTCTTCTAATTAGCCAAACTGCATTCAATCCGCAAATTGGTCCGCTTATTCAGCGGCGACTACAATACTATGGCGTGGCACTGTGGCGGCAGGACAAACGCTGAATTGATTGAGAACCTGTTCAAAGCCAAGCTTATAACTAGTTCTAGAGTTCGGGATGCGATGCTCAATGTCTGTACCCACCTGTCACTCTATATACTGGTGAGGGATTGACGGCTCAAGGTTGATCGTGCCCACTACTGCCCAGACCCATACTACGCCTACGAAGACTCACCTCAAAGCATCGGGCACGCTGCTACGATATCTGCTCCACATATGCATGCCTCGGCCGCCGAGTCCCTTCTCCTGTTCCTAAAGCCTGGTTGCAGAGTACTAGATATAGGCTCGGGATCTGGATACTTGACTGCCGTGCTGGCAGAGCTCGTAAGTCCTCAGAAAGAATCTAGCGCAGATACTGCCATTGCGAGAGTGGTAGGACTGGAACATATAAAGGCGTTGAGGGATCTAGGTGAAAGGAACATGTCAAAGAGTGAGAGGGGTAAAGAACTGTTGAAGGATAACAGGGTGAGCTTCGTTGTAGGTGATGGTAGGAAAGGCTGGACCCATGGCCAGGATAGTGAGAAAGGATGGGATGCTATTCATGTTGGAGCAGCTGCTGTTGAACTTCACCAGGAATTGATTGATCAACTGAGAAGTCCAGGCCGGTGAGTTATCGCTACTTTAATTGACAGCAGGAAGAGTGTCTTATCTGGTCATTAGGATATTCATTCCAATTGAAGATCCTCGCGGAGGAGGTCAGTACATCTGGGTCATCGACAAAGACGCCGATGGTGTAGTGACAAAGAAGAAGATGTACGGGGTGAGATACGTTCCTCTGACGGACGCCCCGAACTGAAAGCGGCCGAGCTTGACAATTATGGACTTCCCTTCCATGATCTCGAGTTTGCAACAGTGATGATTAAGGAGTAAGGGAAGAATCCCCGTCCACAGACACTCACGAGGCGTTAGGGACAGCGTTTAGGTGCGATATTTCAAAAGTCAATCTGCGTTCAACTCAACAAGTAGCGGAGAGGTTCGCCATCACATTCCAACAACATCGCTTCTCTTCCTGTTTTCTCGCCTTCCGTCTTAAGTTGTATCATATTTCATTCCCATCCTTGAAACCCTTTTCGATTTTGCTTAAGTAACTTTCTTCCTCATCGAAGTATCGAAGTACTCACATGTGCCGTCCTCTATTTTCCTCCTGGCTTCTTCTACTCATTTAAATCACCCGTATCAGCACGGCGATCTCACAACTTGGTAACTTTAGCCTGCTTTCCAAAACTTTCCGAAATGCGAGGTCCACCCCTCTTATCTCACACGAAAACAGTATCCACTTTATGTTCCTCACACGGTATATGTTCTTCTTTTTAAGCTTAAATCACAGGCATGTGAGATTTCCGGATACGCATTGTAGTCGAATCGTTCGGTAATCAGAATTGTGTTAATTCCATGCCGAACTGAGACTAGCTCCCAAGTCCATCATTTGCAAGTTGTAACACCGCCTCGAACCTACAGATTAGAAGTCAGAAAATCAGACCGAACCCCCAAACTTAGCGCGCTAGACCTCGCCTCGCATCAACTCTCACCTTGAAGCACTAGCGAAGTCAATTGTCTCGTCCCAAGATCCCTCCTCGTTCCCTGCGAAACCGCGTCTGAAACAACCGCCAAGGTGCACCCATCATCCGATCTCCCTCAAGCGACTCCACTCTAAACGTTTTGACACTCCTAATCTGGAGTCTATTCCTCGATTCTGCGACTCTCCTATGGCCGTCCTCGTGCTCTCACTCGGACAGGTTTAAAGTCGATCATATTCCGCGTTTCGTCTGATCTTCTTCTCTTCTCGCTCTCACTTCATCAATCCACTCGTTTCTCTTTCTATTGTTCACTTACTATTCGGCAACTGTGTTGTTTTTATCTTATTGTCTTTCTTCTGCAACTGGTCTTGCTTGTAAAATTCCCCTCACTCTTTCTACGATTCAAGAAGTCAATCGTCCAGGACAAGAATCTCTTCACATCTCCTCCACCTGTAACATGTACTCCACAGCCCTAATCAGCGCTCTTGCCCTCGCTGGCACCGCTCTCTCAGGTATGATAGAATCTGCTCCATCTCACACCCTCTCTAAAACCCAGCAATTCCCTGGACACCAACAACGGACTAACCCACTCTCCAGTCCCCCTCTTCGTCCCTCGACAAACTACAGCCTGCTTCGTCGTTGGCTCTACCACCCTCCCTGCCGAAGTCCAAGACGTCGTAACCTCCCTCCAAGATACCATAACTTGCTCATCCACTGTGAAAACCATCTCCGGCGTCCCCGATGTCACATCTGGCAGCACAACCTTCTCCAGCATCGACTTTAGCGCCTCCTCGTCCTCTCCCCTGGCCTTCGCGCTCTCCGAGTTCGCCACCGACACTCCTCTCGCCTCTACCGACCTCGCGCTCTTTCAAGACCAGCTCAACGTGTATCTCGCTACGGAAGCGGGTATTAGAAGTGTAGGCGGAGGATTAGGGATCAAGGCACCGAAGTTTTTCTTAGCCATGCAGGTGGCGAGGATCAAGACCGCGCAGGGGATTGCCATTACAGATCCTGGACAGACCGTTGAGCATTTACTCGGTAAGGTTACGAAGAACGCAGTGAGGGAGAGTCAGACGACACTAGATCAGATCACGGCTCTTGCGAGTCAGCTGGCTTAGATGGCGGAGAGGTAGTGAGATGTGATGAGACGGTAGGAACAGCAGTATGTAGAGAAGGTGCGGAGTAGATAGGCTGGTGACTTGGTTTCTTGTATATTAAGAGGTTGACAATCATTGTAGTATAAGAAGATGTAACTTGACAACTGAAGTAGGTGCAAATCGGTTGAATAGTGAGAGCTACCGTCTTATGAGAATCAAAGACAGGTCTAAAATAGGAGTAAAAATGTGAGAATCACCGATGATTATTTCGCAATATAGGGTATAGTGGAATCAAGAAAGAACATATCGCTGCGAACAAGCGAGCTTAGCAGCAGCCCACTGCCTCTTGGAGGCAGATTCGCTCCCTAGGTACAGAAGGATAAAATTTGACCAAGACAAAGCCGGAATATAATTCCATTCTTAACACAACTTACCTGTAACTTCAGGCAAGAACAACATGAAATGATTTTTGAGAGATGAGATAGAAACCAGGTGAAAGTTCACAAAATGCGATAGATGTACTTATATTCACCAATTCCTAGCTTAGCGCCGCCTAAGCATAAACGCCGTGAGCTACTACTGCTCATTTAAACCTACCCCAAACACACAAACGCTTGGCCTTGCTTGGCCATGCCATATGAACGCCACGCAAACACTATCAACCACTCGGCTCAGACCACGGTGGCAGGTTCCTCTCCGGTAGCAATTACAGGCACATTCAGACCCCGCTCTGGACTCTGCAAAACCAGTTGCTCGTGTCTTCTCGCCCTGAGGAAATCGCTGACTGCCCGAATCAAGATGAACCATCCCACAATCATGAGGATATAAGCCAGCCAATCGTTTGTCCCAATATCGCCCCAACCTCCAGAGCCTGAGTCCATCCCCTGCGCTGAATTTCCATTGACTGCGTTAGGGTCGAAATCGTGACTGTTGGGGTCTGGAGGTTGCTGGTAAGTAGGGTCTTGGCCATTAGATGGGGGACTCATGCCCCCTGAGCCTTTCATGTAGAAACCATATTGAACAAGAGTGATACCAAGGCCAGCACGAGATCCATTCTTAGCTGCATGTGTGGTATGAAGTAGGTAGGTGAGGAGGAAACCAACGAGTTGGAAGGACATCGAAATCATGCCGTTCCAGATAAAGGAGAAGACGGAGCCAACGGGGAGTCCATCGACGTAGACTTCATCTGGTCCGCCCATTCCCGGTGCGAGAATTGTGGTTTCCCAGTATGGAGGGGCAGCATCTGCTGCTGCCTGTTCGTATGTCTGTATTTATGTTAGCAAAAATATTTCCCATGCCAATGAATAAAACGTACAGGCGGATGTTCCTCCAATTTCTCACCCCGCTCTGGCTTCGCACTCAGGTTCGCAAACACACCATCTGATCCAGATCCACCGCCATAAACTCTTCCATTTGTCTGAGGATGAGGAGGAGTAGTGAAGACCGGAATATGCGTCTG
>NW_026695946.1:0-2500 GCF_030347475.1 Cadophora gregata
TCGGGGTACCACTACAGGGTATGACACCCTGGATGGGGGTGCCTGAAGACTTTTTTCAGGGGCAAGTAGGGGCGTAGAAACCGACCCTAGGTAGAAACAGGCGCTGATTCCAACGGTATAGGTGAGACCTCGCTGCGCGCAGGTGCTGTAGCGGGTGAACGGAGCCAGGTACGGCACTTCTGTGTATAGCATGTGTTTCCTCTCACGAAATGACCCCGACTTCACCTGGGGTTACGAGTATCTAGCTGATGAAGGGGGAAAAAAAAATTCTGCACCAAAAATATTTCCAAAGGGGGGGTTGAATTTATCGGGAAAACATTTTCTCCCCTAACAAGACTGCTACGAGCCTGGGGAGAGTGGTAAATGGGGTAATCAACCGCGGGCAACACGATGAAAAGGCTGGCTGGCTCCGATTCGGCCACCTTGGCGGTGATACTTGACACTTTATACCTCAAGGGGGGGGTAAACTCCACATTAGCAGCCCCTGATAGAGCAGTCAATGGCACCATCGGATTCAGCGTAAAAAATGGCTCTAGAAACCATACGGGAGGTCCTGATCGGCCCTGGTTTGGGGGAGTTGGGTGAGGTGGAGTGGCTACGGGTCACACTTGGGTTACCCTCCAAAGGCCTTGGCGTTCCGAGTTTTGTTGCACGTCGCAGTTCAGGGCATTCCTTCAGGGCCAGCTACAGGGCCTCCGACGCTGTAGGAGAGGTGCCAAGGGACTTCTAGGGTATGTCTACAGTGTACGAGAGCCTGTAAGAGTAGCCTGGAGCCTCTCCCACCAATTCCACACTCGACCTACCCTGAGGGAATCACGTGGGCAGATCTGGTTTTGTTGCACGTCGCACCTCAGGGCACTCCTTCAGGGCCGGCTACAGGGCCTCCGACGCTGTAGGGGAGGTGCCAAGGGACTTCTAGGTGTCCCTACAGTGTGTAGAAGCCTGTCGGAGCAGCCTGGAGCCTCCCCCAGCGATCTCGCCGTCGCTGGTCACGTGGGCAAATCTGGTTTTGTTGCACGTCGCACTTCAGGGCACTCCTACAGGGTAGGCTACAGCGTCCTCAGCCCTGTAGGGTCACTGCCAAGGGACTTCTAGGGTGTCCCTACAGTGTGTACAAGCCTGTAGCAGTGCCCTGAAGCCTCTCCCACCAATTCCACACTCGACCTACCCTGAGGGAATCACGTGGGCAGATCTGGTTTTGTTGCACGTCGCACCTCAGGGCACTCCTTCAGGGTCGGCTACAGGGCCTCCGACGCTGTAGGGGAGGTGCCAAGGGACTTCTAGGTGTCCTTACAGTGTGTAGAAGCCTGTAGCGGTGCCCTGAAGCCTCTCCCACCAGTCTCACATCTGAGCTACCCTGTGAATCCCGGAACCCCGAAGACGTCCTCCTGGAATAACCAGAGATCCGACCAGCTTGCAAAGTAGGTCGTTAGAAGGCCCATCCTGACGTGAATTACACTGTAGGCTCAGGTATAGGAGGTTGTTAGTAGACCAGACCGCTACCTCGTCGTCGGCGCAAAATGATCTGAAATTTCCACCAAGTCCCCCTCCCTCACATCCGGCCTACCCTAGGACTCCCCAGCGCACTTCCTCAGGGCTGACACGCCACCCACCGAGCCTATACACGGCAAGGAAGGGATATGTCACCACCGACCTGCCCTGGAAATCCCTTTCTCACAATCGAGCTACCCTGAGATCACCCCTCACAACCCACCTACCCTGAGAATCCTACAAGCTTATCTTTCAGCGCGTACACCCTGTAGCTACAGCGCCTCACATCTCACCTACCCTGTGATCACCCCTCACATCTCACCTACCCTGAGATCGCCTCGCCTCACATTCGAGTTACCCTCGGAATCTTACAGGCTACCTTACAGCGTGTTAGCCCTATAATTACAGCGCCTCACATCTCACCTACCCTGCAAATACCCTCATCACAACTCGCCTACCCTGAGAGTCCCGCACCTTGGGACTTCCAGACTCCTCTCACACCTCGCCTACCCTGCATCTTCTTAGACTTCCAGGGCATCAGAGCCCAGAGAAGCACCTTAAAAGAGGGACAAGGAGAGAAAAAGGAGAGAAAGAGGGGAAAAAGGGAAAAAATTCCTACAAGGCAGAAAAATTCCCCGACCCAGGGACATTTCACAACCGGCCTACCCTTTAACACGTTATAGGCTCACCCTAAGGCTCTCCCCTGACCTTCTGCCTTAGCAGGGGCGGTCTAACCCCAAACCCTCCGACTAGTATCACCCCTCACGAGGTCTCCGCTAGTCGGAGAGTGCCCCCAGCTCCCACGCACCGAGGTAGAACACCTCGGTTCTGATCCAGGGCAGACAGCCCAGGACCTTGACCCTGATCTTACACACGGACTGAAGATCAGGGTAGTTCACAGCCCACTAAGCCTCGAGAGTCCCCGATTACCCACTTACAGCTGCTCTAGCTGGGCCTCTAAGATACCTATTCGTCCTTGCTCACGTACAACCTTTAAGGTTACCCACCT
>NW_026695946.1:12500-15000 GCF_030347475.1 Cadophora gregata
CAAAAATATTTCCAAAGGGGGGGTTGAATTTATCGGGAAAACATTTTCTCCCCTAACAAGACTGCTACGAGCCTGGGGAGAGTGGTAAATGGGGTAATCAACCGCGGGCAACACGATGAAAAGGCTGGCTGGCTCCGATTCGGCCACCTTGGCGGTGATACTTGACACTTTATACCTCAAGGGGGGGGTAAACTCCACATTAGCAGCCCCTGATAGAGCAGTCAATGGCACCATCGGATTCAGCGTAAAAAATGGCTCTAGAAACCATACGGGAGGTCCTGATCGGCCCTGGTTTGGGGGAGTTGGGTGAGGTGGAGTGGCTACGGGTCACACTTGGGTTACCCTCCAAAGGCCTTGGCGTTCCGAGTTTTGTTGCACGTCGCAGTTCAGGGCATTCCTTCAGGGCCAGCTACAGGGCCTCCGACGCTGTAGGAGAGGTGCCAAGGGACTTCTAGGGTATGTCTACAGTGTACGAGAGCCTGTAAGAGTAGCCTGGAGCCTCTCCCACCAATTCCACACTCGACCTACCCTGAGGGAATCACGTGGGCAGATCTGGTTTTGTTGCACGTCGCACCTCAGGGCACTCCTTCAGGGCCGGCTACAGGGCCTCCGACGCTGTAGGGGAGGTGCCAAGGGACTTCTAGGTGTCCCTACAGTGTGTAGAAGCCTGTCGGAGCAGCCTGGAGCCTCCCCCAGCGATCTCGCCGTCGCTGGTCACGTGGGCAAATCTGGTTTTGTTGCACGTCGCACTTCAGGGCACTCCTACAGGGTAGGCTACAGCGTCCTCAGCCCTGTAGGGTCACTGCCAAGGGACTTCTAGGGTGTCCCTACAGTGTGTACAAGCCTGTAGCAGTGCCCTGAAGCCTCTCCCACCAATTCCACACTCGACCTACCCTGAGGGAATCACGTGGGCAGATCTGGTTTTGTTGCACGTCGCACCTCAGGGCACTCCTTCAGGGTCGGCTACAGGGCCTCCGACGCTGTAGGGGAGGTGCCAAGGGACTTCTAGGTGTCCTTACAGTGTGTAGAAGCCTGTAGCGGTGCCCTGAAGCCTCTCCCACCAGTCTCACATCTGAGCTACCCTGTGAATCCCGGAACCCCGAAGACGTCCTCCTGGAATAACCAGAGATCCGACCAGCTTGCAAAGTAGGTCGTTAGAAGGCCCATCCTGACGTGAATTACACTGTAGGCTCAGGTATAGGAGGTTGTTAGTAGACCAGACCGCTACCTCGTCGTCGGCGCAAAATGATCTGAAATTTCCACCAAGTCCCCCTCCCTCACATCCGGCCTACCCTAGGACTCCCCAGCGCACTTCCTCAGGGCTGACACGCCACCCACCGAGCCTATACACGGCAAGGAAGGGATATGTCACCACCGACCTGCCCTGGAAATCCCTTTCTCACAATCGAGCTACCCTGAGATCACCCCTCACAACCCACCTACCCTGAGAATCCTACAAGCTTATCTTTCAGCGCGTACACCCTGTAGCTACAGCGCCTCACATCTCACCTACCCTGTGATCACCCCTCACATCTCACCTACCCTGAGATCGCCTCGCCTCACATTCGAGTTACCCTCGGAATCTTACAGGCTACCTTACAGCGTGTTAGCCCTATAATTACAGCGCCTCACATCTCACCTACCCTGCAAATACCCTCATCACAACTCGCCTACCCTGAGAGTCCCGCACCTTGGGACTTCCAGACTCCTCTCACACCTCGCCTACCCTGCATCTTCTTAGACTTCCAGGGCATCAGAGCCCAGAGAAGCACCTTAAAAGAGGGACAAGGAGAGAAAAAGGAGAGAAAGAGGGGAAAAAGGGAAAAAATTCCTACAAGGCAGAAAAATTCCCCGACCCAGGGACATTTCACAACCGGCCTACCCTTTAACACGTTATAGGCTCACCCTAAGGCTCTCCCCTGACCTTCTGCCTTAGCAGGGGCGGTCTAACCCCAAACCCTCCGACTAGTATCACCCCTCACGAGGTCTCCGCTAGTCGGAGAGTGCCCCCAGCTCCCACGCACCGAGGTAGAACACCTCGGTTCTGATCCAGGGCAGACAGCCCAGGACCTTGACCCTGATCTTACACACGGACTGAAGATCAGGGTAGTTCACAGCCCACTAAGCCTCGAGAGTCCCCGATTACCCACTTACAGCTGCTCTAGCTGGGCCTCTAAGATACCTATTCGTCCTTGCTCACGTACAACCTTTAAGGTTACCCACCTATCGACTTTCTTAGTCGCATCTGCCCCTCAATGTACCGCAATTATAGGGCCTGCATCCCCAGAACTCCCTCAAGCCACGCCCTTATACACCTTATAACACTTGTAATAGTACCTGCTATCACCCCTGAAAGTCTTACCCTGTCACTGTAGACTTCTTTTCTAAGGTACCCAGCTCTGTTGATACCTTCCCTTATATACCCACCGACTTCCTCTGGCCTTGAAAATCGTGTGCAAATGCCTTTGTGCAGAAACATGTTTTCCGATAAATTCTTTGT
>NW_026695946.1:25000-29750 GCF_030347475.1 Cadophora gregata
CTGATCGGCCCTGGTTTGGGGGAGTTGGGTGAGGTGGAGTGGCTACGGGTCACACTTGGGTTACCCTCCAAAGGCCTTGGCGTTCCGAGTTTTGTTGCACGTCGCAGTTCAGGGCATTCCTTCAGGGCCAGCTACAGGGCCTCCGACGCTGTAGGAGAGGTGCCAAGGGACTTCTAGGGTATGTCTACAGTGTACGAGAGCCTGTAAGAGTAGCCTGGAGCCTCTCCCACCAATTCCACACTCGACCTACCCTGAGGGAATCACGTGGGCAGATCTGGTTTTGTTGCACGTCGCACCTCAGGGCACTCCTTCAGGGCCGGCTACAGGGCCTCCGACGCTGTAGGGGGAGGTGCCAAGGGACTTCTAGGTGTCCCCTACAGTGTGTAGAAGCCTGTCGGAGCAGCCTGGAGCCTCCCCCAGCGATCTCGCCGTCGCTGGTCACGTGGGCAAATCTGGTTTTGTTGCACGTCGCACTTCAGGGCACTCCTACAGGGTAGGCTACAGCGTCCTCAGCCCTGTAGGGTCACTGCCAAGGGACTTCTAGGGTGTCCCTACAGTGTGTACAAGCCTGTAGCAGTGCCCTGAAGCCTCTCCCACCAATTCCACACTCGACCTACCCTGAGGGAATCACGTGGGCAGATCTGGTTTTGTTGCACGTCGCACCTCAGGGCACTCCTTCAGGGTCGGCTACAGGGCCTCCGACGCTGTAGGGGAGGTGCCAAGGGACTTCTAGGTGTCCTTACAGTGTGTAGAAGCCTGTAGCGGTGCCCTGAAGCCTCTCCCACCAGTCTCACATCTGAGCTACCCTGTGAATCCCGGAACCCCGAAGACGTCCTCCTGGAATAACCAGAGATCCGACCAGCTTGCAAAGTAGGTCGTTAGAAGGCCCATCCTGACGTGAATTACACTGTAGGCTCAGGTATAGGAGGTTGTTAGTAGACCAGACCGCTACCTCGTCGTCGGCGCAAAATGATCTGAATTTCCACCAAGTCCCCCTCCCTCACATCCGGCCTACCCTAGGACTCCCCAGCGCACTTCCTCAGGGCTGACACGCACCCACCGAGCCTATACACGGCAAGGAAGGGATATGTCACCACCGACCTGCCCTGGAAATCCCTTTCTCACAATCGAGCTACCCTGAGATCACCCCTCACAACCCACCTACCCTGAGAATCCTACAAGCTTATCTTTCAGCGCGTACACCCTGTAGCTACAGCGCCTCACATCTCACCTACCCTGTGATCACCCCTCACATCTCACCTACCCTGAGATCGCCTCGCCTCACATTCGAGTTACCCTCGGAATCTTACAGGCTACCTTACAGCGTGTTAGCCCTATAATTACAGCGCCTCACATCTCACCTACCCTGCAAATACCCTCATCACAACTCGCCTACCCTGAGAGTCCCGCACCTTGGGACTTCCAGACTCCTCTCACACCTCGCCTACCCTGCATCTTCTTAGACTTCCAGGGGCATCAGAGCCCAGAGAAGCACCTTAAAAGAGGGACAAGGAGAGAAAAAGGAGAGAAAGAGGGGAAAAAGGGAAAAAAATTCCTACAAGGCAGAAAAATTCCCCGACCCAGGGACATTTCACAACCGGCCTACCCTTTAACACGTTATAGGCTCACCCTAAGGCTCTCCCCTGACCTTCTGCCTTAGCAGGGGCGGTCTAACCCCAAACCCTCCGACTAGTATCACCCCTCACGAGGTCTCCGCTAGTCGGAGAGTGCCCCCAGCTCCCACGCACCGAGGTAGAACACCTCGGTTCTGATCCAGGGCAGACAGCCCAGGACCTTGACCCTGATCTTACACACGGACTGAAGATCAGGGTAGTTCACAGCCCACTAAGCCTCGAGAGTCCCCGATTACCCACTTACAGCTGCTCTAGCTGGGCCTCTAAGATACCTATTCGTCCTTGCTCACGTACAACCTTTAAGGTTACCCACCTATCGACTTTCTTAGTCGCATCTGCCCCTCAATGTACCGCAATTATAGGGCCTGCATCCCCAGAACTCCCTCAAGCCACGCCCTTATACACCTTATAACACTTGTAATAGTACCTGCTATCACCCCTGAAAGTCTTACCCTGTCACTGTAGACTTCTTTTCTAAGGTACCCAGCTCTGTTGATACCTTCCCTTATATACCCACCGACTTCCTCTGGCCTTGAAAATCGTGTGCAAATGCCTTTGTGCAGAAACATGTTTTCCGATAAATTCTTTGTGTGCAAAAAGATTTAGACCCCCCCCCCCCCCCCCCTCACCAAAATTTTTCGGGCAAATCCGCAACACCATACTGATGGTAAGGATCGCTTCTAGGTAAGAAGACAGCTTGATGGTAGCGAGTAGAGTGTTACAGTACTGGTAAAGATACCCTAAAGAGAGTCCTGTCCCTAGTACAAGCCTCAGGACTACTAAGGAGGTTTTAAGGGACTTACAAGTAATAGCTCTAAATCTACAAGCACGTAACAGTAGATAGGGGCGTCCCCGACTAGGTTCACACTTCACCTACCCTGAGAGCTGGGTCTGCTCTCACAATCGAGCTACCCTGTGACAATTTTCGGAGGGTAAGTCGGATGTGAAAATCCATCTTTCTCCGTAGCTACCTATAGTAACCAGGGCTAAGAAAGTATGGATAGTACGTTACTTGAGACGCTCTATCACGCTAGTTAAAAATATTTTTCTATGGGGAAGTTTTTTTTTTCCACCAAGTCTAAACTTCAAGATGTAAAATCTTTGCCCCCCCCTCGTTCAAACACCGCCAATTTATATTCTAGACACTATCGATAGTAAAAGAATAGGATACAAGCGTCAAAACATTAACAGAGGTAGGATTAATTAAAATAATGATATTTGACTTTTCCTCCAAGTCAGGTTGTAGAAATTGATTTTTCTCCACAGTCACATCTAGTAACCGGGGCCAAGAAAGTGTGGATAGTACGTTGTTTGAGGCGCTCTATCACGCCAGCAAAAAATATTTTTCCATGGGGAATTTTTTTTTTTTTTTCACCAAGTACCCTCTCTCACATCTTACCTACCCTTCTGTCACATCCCACCTACCCTGCGGATCAGACCTACAGCGGCTACAGGCCATCTCCACAGGGCCAATAGCCTGTACTGAGAGCCTAGAAGCTCCTACAGCGTGCTCCTACAGGGTGGAACACGCTGAGACACCTTCCTATTGCCGGTGTTTTCAACTTCAGACAGTGATTGCGGGCGCTATAAGCAACGCTAGCAGTATATGCTCTTCAGTCATATAGTCCCTATATTGAGGTCTATAAGCCCTGTAAGTGGTTTAGTCACATGACTTCTTATAAGGAAATTTTACACCACACATCTCAGCTACCCTGAGAGGCACTTAGGTCCTGATCACACTTCACCTACCCTTTGTTTCTCACATGTCACCTACCCTGAAACCCCTTACAGGCTGCTACAGCGGACAACTCCCTGAACCCAGCCCTGAAGGATCACTCTCAGGGGTAACCCGATCGTGAGGCATGAAATTTCACCAAGTCCCCCCTCACATCTGGGTTACCCTGAGAATATTTCAGCGTCTGGCTTCAGTGTATGTGCCCTGAAGGTAGGCCCTATAATTGTCGAGGGTAACTGAGATGTAAGGCTAGAAAGTTTTCCCAATGTCCCTTCACAGGGTAACCCGGATGTGAGACTTCCTCCAGCGTGTTCCTTCAGGGTGTCATGCCCTGAACCTGCACCCTGGAGTCGCACGCAGCGCCCATCTTCAGCGTATGAGACCCTGAAACGCTCCCTGAAGCAGGTTCTCAGGGTAGCCCAGGTGTGAGAATCCCATCCAGTGTATCTCCACAGCGTTCCATGCCCTGGACTTGCCTACTACTGTTCTCTACAGCGTATCTCTTCAGCGTATGAAGCCCTGTAGCCCACCTGTACTATACCCTGGATTTCCACCAGGTACTTTCGAGGGTATCGTAAGTGTGACACCTCTGTCCAGCGTACGTCCACAGCGTATCGTGCCCTGTAGCTGCCCACTGTAGTATCGCTCAGCGCATCCCTTCAGTGTATAACACCCTGAAGGACTCCCTGGAGGGAACTCCGAGGGTAGCCCAGATGTGAACCTTCAATTCTCACCAAGTCCCTCCCAGGGTAACTCACATGTGACATCTCTTTAGCGTACGCCCACAGCGCTCACCCACTGGAGCCTATAGCCTGTGAGATCCTACAGTGTTTTCCTTCAGCGTATCATGCCCTGTAGCGTCACTGCAGTCGGTTCCTAGCAAGGGTAGCCCAGCTGTGAACCTCCGATTCTCACCAAGTACTTTTGAAGGGTAACTCGAGTGTGACACCCACCACCCCTCCAGCGTACCTTCCAGCGTACCAGGCACTGTAGATCACACACTGTAAGACTCTATAGTGTGCTCCTTCAGTGTATAGAGCCCTGAAGCACTCCCTGTAGGGTAGCCCAGATGTGATCGTCTGATTTTCACCAAGTACTTTTAAGGGTAGCTCGAGTGTGACACCACCTCTCCAGTACACCCCTCCAGGCTCCTTCCACTGAGATCGTACCCTGCAGAAGCCTACAGTGTGTTCATTCAGTGTATCAAGCCCTATGACCTCCCTATAGCTCGCCCTCTAATTCCACATAGTACTTTTTCAAGGGTGGCCCAGCTGTGATATTCTGATTTCCACCAAGACCTTTCCCGGGTAACCGGGTTGTGACGGAACTATCATCCTAGCTACTCAAGTCCTATGTCTCCCACACATCAGCTACCCTTAGA
>NW_026695947.1:7500-12500 GCF_030347475.1 Cadophora gregata
AGAGATACGCTGTAGAGAACAGTAGTAGGCAAGTCCAGGGCATGGAACGCTGTGGAGATACACTGGATGGGATTCTCACACCTGGGCTACCCTGAGAACCTGCTTCAGGGAGCGTTTCAGGGTCTCATACGCTGAAGATGGGCGCTGCGTGCGACTCCAGGGTGCAGGTTCAGGGCATGACACCCTGAAGGAACACGCTGGAGGAAGTCTCACATCCGGGTTACCCTGTGAAGGGACATTGGGAAACTTTCTAGCCTTACATCTCAGTTACCCTCGACAATTATAGGGCCTACCTTCAGGGCACATACACTGAAGCCAGACGCTGAAATATTCTCAGGGTAACCCAGATGTGAGGGGGACTTGGTGAAATTTCATGCCTCACGATCGGGTTACCCTGAGAGTGATCCTTCAGGGCTGGGTTCAGGGAGTTGTCCGCTGTAGCAGCCTGTAAGGGGTTTCAGGGTAGGTGACATGTGAGAAACAAAGGGTAGGTGAAGTGTGATCAGGACCTAAGTGCCTCTCAGGGTAGCTGAGATGTGTGGTGTAAAATTTCCTTATAAGAAGTCATGTGACTAAACCACTTACAGGGCTTATAGACCTCAATATAGGGACTATATGACTGAAGAGCATATACTGCTAGCGTGCTTATAGCGCCCGCAATCACTGTCTGAAGTTGAAAACACCGGCAATAGGAAGGTGTCTCAGCGTGTTCCACCCTGTAGGAGCACGCTGTAGGAGCTTCTAGGCTCTCAGTACAGGCTATTGGCCCTGTGGAGATGGCCTGTAGCCGCTGTAGGTCTGATCCGCAGGGTAGGTGGGATGTGACAGAAGGGTAGGTAAGATGTGAGAGAGGGTACTTGGTGAAAAAAAAAAAAAAATTCCCCATGGAAAAATATTTTTTGCTGGCGTGATAGAGCGCCTCAAACAACGTACTATCCACACTTTCTTGGCCCCGGTTACTAGATGTGACTGTGGAGAAAAATCAATTTCTACAACTGACTTGGAGGAAAAGTCAAATATCATTATTTTAATTAATCCTACCTCTGTTAATGTTTTGACGCTTGTATCCTATTCTTTACTATCGATAGTGTCTAGAATATAAATTTGGCGGTGTTTGAACGAGGGGGGGGCAAAGATTTTACATCTTGAAGTTTAGACTTGGTGGAAAAAAAAAACTTCCCCATAGAAAAATATTTTTAACTAGCGTGATAGAGCGTCTCAAGTAACGTACTATCCATACTTTCTTAGCCCTGGTTACTATAGGTAGCTACGGAGAAAGATGGATTTTCACATCCGACTTACCCTCCGAAAATTGTCACAGGGTAGCTCGATTGTGAGAGCAGACCCAGCTCTCAGGGTAGGTGAAGTGTGAACCTAGTCGGGGACGCCCCTATCTACTGTTACGTGCTTGTAGATTTAGAGCTATTACTTGTAAGTCCCTTAAAACCTCCTTAGTAGTCCTGAGGCTTGTACTAGGGACAGGACTCTCTTTAGGGTATCTTTACCAGTACTGTAACACTCTACTCGCTACCATCAAGCTGTCTTCTTACCTAGAAGCGATCCTTACCATCAGTATGGTGTTGCGGATTTGCCCGAAAAATTTTGGTGAGGGGGGGGGGGGGGGGGTCTAAATCTTTTTGCACACAAAGAATTTATCGGAAAACATGTTTCTGCACAAAGGCATTTGCACACGATTTTCAAGGCCAGAGGAAGTCGGTGGGTATATAAGGGAAGGTATCAACAGAGCTGGGTACCTTAGAAAAGAAGTCTACAGTGACAGGGTAAGACTTTCAGGGGTGATAGCAGGTACTATTACAAGTGTTATAAGGTGTATAAGGGCGTGGCTTGAGGGAGTTCTGGGGATGCAGGCCCTATAATTGCGGTACATTGAGGGGCAGATGCGACTAAGAAAGTCGATAGGTGGGTAACCTTAAAGGTTGTACGTGAGCAAGGACGAATAGGTATCTTAGAGGCCCAGCTAGAGCAGCTGTAAGTGGGTAATCGGGGACTCTCGAGGCTTAGTGGGCTGTGAACTACCCTGATCTTCAGTCCGTGTGTAAGATCAGGGTCAAGGTCCTGGGCTGTCTGCCCTGGATCAGAACCGAGGTGTTCTACCTCGGTGCGTGGGAGCTGGGGGCACTCTCCGACTAGCGGAGACCTCGTGAGGGGTGATACTAGTCGGAGGGTTTGGGGTTAGACCGCCCCTGCTAAGGCAGAAGGTCAGGGGAGAGCCTTAGGGTGAGCCTATAACGTGTTAAAGGGTAGGCCGGTTGTGAAATGTCCCTGGGTCGGGGAATTTTTCTGCCTTGTAGGAATTTTTTCCCTTTTTCCCCTCTTTCTCTCCTTTTTCTCTCCTTGTCCCTCTTTTAAGGTGCTTCTCTGGGCTCTGATGCCCTGGAAGTCTAAGAAGATGCAGGGTAGGCGAGGTGTGAGAGGAGTCTGGAAGTCCCAAGGTGCGGGACTCTCAGGGTAGGCGAGTTGTGATGAGGGTATTTGCAGGGTAGGTGAGATGTGAGGCGCTGTAATTATAGGGCTAACACGCTGTAAGGTAGCCTGTAAGATTCCGAGGGTAACTCGAATGTGAGGCGAGGCGATCTCAGGGTAGGTGAGATGTGAGGGGTGATCACAGGGTAGGTGAGATGTGAGGCGCTGTAGCTACAGGGTGTACGCGCTGAAAGATAAGCTTGTAGGATTCTCAGGGTAGGTGGGTTGTGAGGGGTGATCTCAGGGTAGCTCGATTGTGAGAAAGGGATTTCCAGGGCAGGTCGGTGGTGACATATCCCTTCCTTGCCGTGTATAGGCTCGGTGGGTGGCGTGTCAGCCCTGAGGAAGTGCGCTGGGGAGTCCTAGGGTAGGCCGGATGTGAGGGAGGGGGACTTGGTGGAAATTTCAGATCATTTTGCGCCGACGACGAGGTAGCGGTCTGGTCTACTAACAACCTCCTATACCTGAGCCTACAGTGTAATTCACGTCAGGATGGGCCTTCTAACGACCTACTTTGCAAGCTGGTCGGATCTCTGGTTATTCCAGGAGGACGTCTTCGGGGTTCCGGGATTCACAGGGTAGCTCAGATGTGAGACTGGTGGGAGAGGCTTCAGGGCACCGCTACAGGCTTCTACACACTGTAAGGACACCTAGAAGTCCCTTGGCACCTCCCCTACAGCGTCGGAGGCCCTGTAGCCGACCCTGAAGGAGTGCCCTGAGGTGCGACGTGCAACAAAACCAGATCTGCCCACGTGATTCCCTCAGGGTAGGTCGAGTGTGGAATTGGTGGGAGAGGCTTCAGGGCACTGCTACAGGCTTGTACACACTGTAGGGACACCCTAGAAGTCCCTTGGCAGTGACCCTACAGGGCTGAGGACGCTGTAGCCTACCCTGTAGGAGTGCCCTGAAGTGCGACGTGCAACAAAACCAGATTTGCCCACGTGACCAGCGACGGCGAGATCGCTGGGGGAGGCTCCAGGCTGCTCCGACAGGCTTCTACACACTGTAGGGACACCTAGAAGTCCCTTGGCACCTCCCCTACAGCGTCGGAGGCCCTGTAGCCGGCCCTGAAGGAGTGCCCTGAGGTGCGACGTGCAACAAAACCAGATCTGCCCACGTGATTCCCTCAGGGTAGGTCGAGTGTGGAATTGGTGGGAGAGGCTCCAGGCTACTCTTACAGGCTCTCGTACACTGTAGACATACCCTAGAAGTCCCTTGGCACCTCTCCTACAGCGTCGGAGGCCCTGTAGCTGGCCCTGAAGGAATGCCCTGAACTGCGACGTGCAACAAAACTCGGAACGCCAAGGCCTTTGGAGGGTAACCCAAGTGTGACCCGTAGCCACTCCACCTCACCCAACTCCCCCAAACCAGGGCCGATCAGGACCTCCCGTATGGTTTCTAGAGCCATTTTTTACGCTGAATCCGATGGTGCCATTGACTGCTCTATCAGGGGCTGCTAATGTGGAGTTTACCCCCCCCTTGAGGTATAAAGTGTCAAGTATCACCGCCAAGGTGGCCGAATCGGAGCCAGCCAGCCTTTTCATCGTGTTGCCCGCGGTTGATTACCCCATTTACCACTCTCCCCAGGCTCGTAGCAGTCTTGTTAGGGGAGAAAATGTTTTCCCGATAAATTCAACCCCCCCTTTGGAAATATTTTTGGTGCAGAATTTTTTTTTCCCCCTTCATCAGCTAGATACTCGTAACCCCAGGTGAAGTCGGGGTCATTTCGTGAGAGGAAACACATGCTATACACAGAAGTGCCGTACCTGGCTCCGTTCACACCGCTACAGCACCTGCGCGCAGCGAGGTCTCACCTATACCGTTGGAATCAGCGCCTGTTTCTACCTAGGGTCGGTTTCTACGCCCCTACTTGCCCCTGAAAAAAGTCTTCAGGCACCCCCATCCAGGGTGTCATACCCTGTAGTGGTACCCCGACGGATCCCCAGGGCCTCCCTACAGGCCCTCACACCCTGAGTCGGTACCCTGAAACCAGCCCCCGCCCACTATAGCCCCCCACTCGGTCGTCTCCAGGCTTCCCTCCAGGCACCTACCCACTGTAGGTTGCACCCTGGACCAGATTCAGCGCCCCCGTTCGGGCACCTACCCACTGTAGCCATGCCCTGTGTGGTACGGACCGCTGGGGGGGTCCAAAAATCCCATCTCCCCAGATGCGCGGATTTGCCCGAAAAATTTTGGTGAGGGGGGGGGGGTCTAAATTTTTTTGCACACAAATAATTTATCGGAAAACATTTTTCTGCACAAAGGCATTTGCACACGATTTTCGAGGCCAAAGGAAGTCGGTGGGTATATGAAAGAGGAGAGCTGGAGTCGAGTCGAAAAATCCGACAGCGTATAATATTCATCTTAGGTGGTGTGATGCACTGTAGGTATCTTTAATTAGGTACGATGACATCTGAGAAGGCCTGAATCTTTTGCGGAGCGTTGCTATAGGGTTTCTCTACAGTGATGTGTACGCTATAACATGCACAGCATGGGTGTCGTTAGGTAGGGTTGAA
>NW_026695947.1:20000-24488 GCF_030347475.1 Cadophora gregata
GACAATTATAGGGCCTACCTTCAGGGCACATACACTGAAGCCAGACGCTGAAATATTCTCAGGGTAACCCAGATGTGAGGGGGACTTGGTGAAATTTCATGCCTCACGATCGGGTTACCCTGAGAGTGATCCTTCAGGGCTGGGTTCAGGGAGTTGTCCGCTGTAGCAGCCTGTAAGGGGTTTCAGGGTAGGTGACATGTGAGAAACAAAGGGTAGGTGAAGTGTGATCAGGACCTAAGTGCCTCTCAGGGTAGCTGAGATGTGTGGTGTAAAATTTCCTTATAAGAAGTCATGTGACTAAACCACTTACAGGGCTTATAGACCTCAATATAGGGACTATATGACTGAAGAGCATATACTGCTAGCGTGCTTATAGCGCCCGCAATCACTGTCTGAAGTTGAAAACACCGGCAATAGGAAGGTGTCTCAGCGTGTTCCACCCTGTAGGAGCACGCTGTAGGAGCTTCTAGGCTCTCAGTACAGGCTATTGGCCCTGTGGAGATGGCCTGTAGCCGCTGTAGGTCTGATCCGCAGGGTAGGTGGGATGTGACAGAAGGGTAGGTAAGATGTGAGAGAGGGTACTTGGTGAAAAAAAAAAAAAAATTCCCCATGGAAAAATATTTTTTGCTGGCGTGATAGAGCGCCTCAAACAACGTACTATCCACACTTTCTTGGCCCCGGTTACTAGATGTGACTGTGGAGAAAAATCAATTTCTACAACTGACTTGGAGGAAAAGTCAAATATCATTATTTTAATTAATCCTACCTCTGTTAATGTTTTGACGCTTGTATCCTATTCTTTACTATCGATAGTGTCTAGAATATAAATTTGGCGGTGTTTGAACGAGGGGGGGGCAAAGATTTTACATCTTGAAGTTTAGACTTGGTGGAAAAAAAAAACTTCCCCATAGAAAAATATTTTTAACTAGCGTGATAGAGCGTCTCAAGTAACGTACTATCCATACTTTCTTAGCCCTGGTTACTATAGGTAGCTACGGAGAAAGATGGATTTTCACATCCGACTTACCCTCCGAAAATTGTCACAGGGTAGCTCGATTGTGAGAGCAGACCCAGCTCTCAGGGTAGGTGAAGTGTGAACCTAGTCGGGGACGCCCCTATCTACTGTTACGTGCTTGTAGATTTAGAGCTATTACTTGTAAGTCCCTTAAAACCTCCTTAGTAGTCCTGAGGCTTGTACTAGGGACAGGACTCTCTTTAGGGTATCTTTACCAGTACTGTAACACTCTACTCGCTACCATCAAGCTGTCTTCTTACCTAGAAGCGATCCTTACCATCAGTATGGTGTTGCGGATTTGCCCGAAAAATTTTGGTGAGGGGGGGGGGGGGGGGGTCTAAATCTTTTTGCACACAAAGAATTTATCGGAAAACATGTTTCTGCACAAAGGCATTTGCACACGATTTTCAAGGCCAGAGGAAGTCGGTGGGTATATAAGGGAAGGTATCAACAGAGCTGGGTACCTTAGAAAAGAAGTCTACAGTGACAGGGTAAGACTTTCAGGGGTGATAGCAGGTACTATTACAAGTGTTATAAGGTGTATAAGGGCGTGGCTTGAGGGAGTTCTGGGGATGCAGGCCCTATAATTGCGGTACATTGAGGGGCAGATGCGACTAAGAAAGTCGATAGGTGGGTAACCTTAAAGGTTGTACGTGAGCAAGGACGAATAGGTATCTTAGAGGCCCAGCTAGAGCAGCTGTAAGTGGGTAATCGGGGACTCTCGAGGCTTAGTGGGCTGTGAACTACCCTGATCTTCAGTCCGTGTGTAAGATCAGGGTCAAGGTCCTGGGCTGTCTGCCCTGGATCAGAACCGAGGTGTTCTACCTCGGTGCGTGGGAGCTGGGGGCACTCTCCGACTAGCGGAGACCTCGTGAGGGGTGATACTAGTCGGAGGGTTTGGGGTTAGACCGCCCCTGCTAAGGCAGAAGGTCAGGGGAGAGCCTTAGGGTGAGCCTATAACGTGTTAAAGGGTAGGCCGGTTGTGAAATGTCCCTGGGTCGGGGAATTTTTCTGCCTTGTAGGAATTTTTTCCCTTTTTCCCCTCTTTCTCTCCTTTTTCTCTCCTTGTCCCTCTTTTAAGGTGCTTCTCTGGGCTCTGATGCCCTGGAAGTCTAAGAAGATGCAGGGTAGGCGAGGTGTGAGAGGAGTCTGGAAGTCCCAAGGTGCGGGACTCTCAGGGTAGGCGAGTTGTGATGAGGGTATTTGCAGGGTAGGTGAGATGTGAGGCGCTGTAATTATAGGGCTAACACGCTGTAAGGTAGCCTGTAAGATTCCGAGGGTAACTCGAATGTGAGGCGAGGCGATCTCAGGGTAGGTGAGATGTGAGGGGTGATCACAGGGTAGGTGAGATGTGAGGCGCTGTAGCTACAGGGTGTACGCGCTGAAAGATAAGCTTGTAGGATTCTCAGGGTAGGTGGGTTGTGAGGGGTGATCTCAGGGTAGCTCGATTGTGAGAAAGGGATTTCCAGGGCAGGTCGGTGGTGACATATCCCTTCCTTGCCGTGTATAGGCTCGGTGGGTGGCGTGTCAGCCCTGAGGAAGTGCGCTGGGGAGTCCTAGGGTAGGCCGGATGTGAGGGAGGGGGACTTGGTGGAAATTTCAGATCATTTTGCGCCGACGACGAGGTAGCGGTCTGGTCTACTAACAACCTCCTATACCTGAGCCTACAGTGTAATTCACGTCAGGATGGGCCTTCTAACGACCTACTTTGCAAGCTGGTCGGATCTCTGGTTATTCCAGGAGGACGTCTTCGGGGTTCCGGGATTCACAGGGTAGCTCAGATGTGAGACTGGTGGGAGAGGCTTCAGGGCACCGCTACAGGCTTCTACACACTGTAAGGACACCTAGAAGTCCCTTGGCACCTCCCCTACAGCGTCGGAGGCCCTGTAGCCGACCCTGAAGGAGTGCCCTGAGGTGCGACGTGCAACAAAACCAGATCTGCCCACGTGATTCCCTCAGGGTAGGTCGAGTGTGGAATTGGTGGGAGAGGCTTCAGGGCACTGCTACAGGCTTGTACACACTGTAGGGACACCCTAGAAGTCCCTTGGCAGTGACCCTACAGGGCTGAGGACGCTGTAGCCTACCCTGTAGGAGTGCCCTGAAGTGCGACGTGCAACAAAACCAGATTTGCCCACGTGACCAGCGACGGCGAGATCGCTGGGGGAGGCTCCAGGCTGCTCCGACAGGCTTCTACACACTGTAGGGACACCTAGAAGTCCCTTGGCACCTCCCCTACAGCGTCGGAGGCCCTGTAGCCGGCCCTGAAGGAGTGCCCTGAGGTGCGACGTGCAACAAAACCAGATCTGCCCACGTGATTCCCTCAGGGTAGGTCGAGTGTGGAATTGGTGGGAGAGGCTCCAGGCTACTCTTACAGGCTCTCGTACACTGTAGACATACCCTAGAAGTCCCTTGGCACCTCTCCTACAGCGTCGGAGGCCCCTGTAAGCTGGCCCTGAAGGAATGCCCTGAACTGCGACGTGCAACAAAACTCGGAACGCCAAGGCCTTTGGAGGGTAACCCAAGTGTGACCCGTAGCCACTCCACCTCACCCAACTCCCCCAAACCAGGGCCGATCAGGACCTCCCGTATGGTTTCTAGAGCCATTTTTTACGCTGAATCCGATGGTGCCATTGACTGCTCTATCAGGGGCTGCTAATGTGGAGTTTACCCCCCCCCTTGAGGTATAAAGTGTCAAGTATCACCGCCAAGGTGGCCGAATCGGAGCCAGCCAGCCTTTTCATCGTGTTGCCCGCGGTTGATTACCCCATTTACCACTCCTCCCCAGGCTCGTAGCAGTCTTGTTAGGGGAGAAAATGTTTTCCCCGATAAATTCAACCCCCCCTTTGGAAATATTTTTGGTGCAGAATTTTTTTTTTCCCCCTTCATCAGCTAGATACTCGTAACCCCAGGTGAAGTCGGGGTCATTTCGTGAGAGGAAACACATGCTATACACAGAAGTGCCGTACCTGGCTCCGTTCACCCGCTACAGCACCTGCGCGCAGCGAGGTCTCACCTATACCGTTGGAATCAGCGCCTGTTTCTACCTAGGGTCGGTTTCTACGCCCTACTTGCCCCTGAAAAAAGTCTTCAGGCACCCCCATCCAGGGTGTCATACCCTGTAGTGGTACCCCGACGGATCCCCAGGGCCTCCCTACAGGCCCTCACACCCTGAGTCGGTACCCTGAAACCAGCCCCCCGCCCACTATAGCCCCCCACTCGGTCGTCTCCAGGCTTCCCTCCAGGCACCTACCCACTGTAGGTTGCACCCTGGACCAGATTCAGCGCCCCCGTTCGGGCACCTACCCACTGTAGCCATGCCCTGTGTGGTAACGGACCGCTGGGGGGGTCCAAAAATCCCATCTCCCCAGATGCGCGGATTTGCCCGAAAAATTTTGGTGAGGGGGGGGGGGTCTAAATTTTTTTGCACACAAATAATTTATCGGAAAACATTTTTCTGCACAAAGGCATTTGCA
>NW_026695948.1:0-22531 GCF_030347475.1 Cadophora gregata
TCACCCCGAGGTAAGTTGTATGAACTCGTCTTGGTATTGGAACTGACCGGCAGCAGCGGTCTCATGATTCAAGATACTGCTCGTTTAATCGTTGCTCAGCTTCTCTTTTGTTTGGGTTCTTTCAACGTCGTTGGAGCAAGAGTCGGTAGTCAAGCTTCAGTACCGCATGAAGATATGGCTTCAGTCATCGCACTTCTAACACTCTGGTCGACACTAGGATCTTCAATTGGGTCAGCAGTGTCGTCGGCAATCTGGACGAATGAGATGTTAGATCAAATGTACATGGAGATGCCTGGAGTTGACGGTAAGACAGTTCGTACACTGTATGGGAATATCAAGAAGCTCCGTACCAGCTACGACTTTGATGACCCCGTCAGACAAGGAGCTATCCGAGCATATTCCTATGTTAATGGTCATATCGCAATTGCGGCTCTTGTTCTGTCGGCGATTCCACTGTTAGCTACCTTGTTCATGCCGAATTTCTATTTAGGCGAGCAGCAGAATGCTGTCACAAACACAGGCTTGGATGGAGAGAGGATTGAAGTACCAACCCGAGGTGGAGTTGTGGGAAGCTCGTTTTGGAAGAGGTTGACGGCGTTCTATCACAAGGAATCGTAGACAGGGCAAAATACAGCTAGGCCGCAATTCTTTGTAGCGATCACACTTCGAGGCGTTTCTTGTACCATACGTCCTGCGAGTACAGTTTCCTCTACTCGAGTAATGTTCAGCACAAAAAAGCCTTCAAATCTGCCGATTCTCTTAATGTCTTCCATGGATTCATGTATTCAAAACAAACTAAAATCCCTGCCCTGCTAGCCATCTTTCCACACCTGGATGATCTCGTTCAATCCATTTCATCCTCGCTTCAATTCCCGAAGTAGCTTCCTCGAAAGTCTTCTTAAACTTTTCCTAATTTTACAGTCAGCTTCACATTCCTGACAAATTAGCACCACCCCCATCAGACCTACCTCAACACCCAACGCAAAAGCCTTCACTTCTTCCAATTGCTCGGCTGTTGAGAGACTACCCGTGCAACTAGCAACATATCTACAAATGCCCACCCTATCCACTCTCCCAAAGTTATCCCACTTCTCCTTGAGCCATGTCCAGGAGGCATCAGCTCCAGCATAGTGCGTTTGCAGAGCGTTTAATAAGAACCACTTCTCTAGTCCGGAAAATGGCTCGCCTACTTGTGTCAGAAGCTTGAGTGTTTCTTGAACCAGCTCTGGGCTGTCTGCATAGCCAAGAGACACGAAAGCGTCGGTTCGCAATTCTGGATCTCTTGTGGTACGAGCGATTTTCAAGACAGATTTGTACTATGAGAGAGCACATCCACTTATCAGATTCGTTACATCGAGGTTTCAGCTGTGGACGTGTACTTACATGGTCATCGACGACAGCTTGAAACACGTGCTTCCGAATATTGGGGTTGAGCGCTTCTTCATTCCCAGATTTGAACTCGTTGAAGAGTTTCTCGGATCCAGCCTTGAGGTGCTCATACCGAATCCCCTCAGCATAAAACATCGCTTTTTCATTCTGAATATGAATCGGGTCTTTAGACCCAATCTTCCAAACGTCCTCAGGAGAATTGGCCAGGAAGAGATGTTTGTGGAAATTCTGCAGTCCTGTCCGAGTCTTAGGGGACGAGAATAGGAATGCTTGTCGGATCTTGCCAAGGACGAAGAAGATCTGTCTCCAGACGAGGAAGTGATGGTCCTTTGAGAAGCGGGACAGGAAGTTGAGAAGGTCGGCGGTTGTCATTGGGGTATTGAGACAGGATGAAATCAATGCGAAGGAATCGGAGATCAACCCTACCCAATCTTCTGAACCTAAATTGGATCTTGAAGTCTGCTTTTCAAACTCCTGGAATCGAGACAGTGGATAGGAGACCCGGTAAAGTCCAATCTGTCCCGCGTTGAGCTTGTAGGTTTCGAGATCTACTTGATATGTTCCCTTTCGCGAGGTCAACAAAACAGAGTCTTCTGATTGGCTTCCAGTGTTTGTCTGAAAGTTCAACGGAACGTGATAAATGTTCTTGTCTTCCTTGGGTGTGATCTCGATTGCTTGGAAGTACCGATGTTGCTCCAACGTGATCGTGCTTTTGGTGTCGTCTTCAGAAACCATGAGAATAGGATACCCAGCACATGCGGTCCATTCTTGCATAGTCCTGGCAACATCCTTTCCACTACCGGCAGCCAAAGCTACCCAGAGATCCTTAGTCTTAGCATTTCCAAAAGCATGCTCTTTCAAGTACCGTCTTACTCCATCCACAAAGACATCCATCCCCAAGAAGTTCGACAGCATTCTCAACAGAGCAGCGCCTTTCATGTACGTGATGTTATCAAAAAGCTCATGTATCCGATCGGGTGAAGCGGTGGGATTGTAAACTGGATGGGCCCCTGGTGTTGAATCAATATCCAGTGCTCCTTGATAAAATGCCATTGCCTCAGGATCTGGATCCGCAGCCACAAAGTGCAGCCAGTATTTCCATTCGGGAAACATCTTATCGACGACGGTGAAGCCAGCCCATTCGGCAAAGGCCTCATTGAGCCAGAGATCGTCCCACCAGCCCATAGTCACCAGGTTGCCAAACCATTGGTGAGCGAGCTCGTGGCAGAGCGTTTCAACAGCCATTTGCATGGACTTGGCGGCTGTGGTGTCGGGGTCGAGAAGAAGCCAGCGCTCACCGAAGACGATACAGCCCCAGTTCTCTAGTGCACCTGCGTCAGGGAGAGCAATCAAGTCTAGCTTGGGAAGAGGATATTCGAGGCCAAAGATGCGCTCGTAGTGGCCAAGAGCATTGGTAGCGATGCTCAACATGTTCGACGCATGCTTGATCTTTGCCCCCTTCACAGCATAGACCCTTACTCGGAACTTGAGCTTAGTCGACTCGATGAAATCAAAATCTCCAACAACGAAACATATCAGATAGGTCGGCGTTTTTGGCATGGTGCTGAAGGCGACCCGCTTCGAGATTTGTCCTTCGGATTCAGAATGCGTGACCTCGGACGAGCGAACGTCCATATTGCTCACGCATGTCAGATCTTGGTTGATAGTGATCGTGGAGGAGACTGTAGCTTTGAACTCGGGTTCATCGAAGCATGGAAAAACACAACGTGCCCCGACTGGCTCAAAGCTGGTCGAGTATGCCCGTTTCTTTTCACCTTTGGCATCTATGTAGCCCGTCCATGCAAAGCCTGGAGTCCTTCCATTCTCTTTGATGGTCCCATGGAAAGATTGGCGAACCGTCACTTTTGAGCCTGCTGTGAGGGGTTTTGATAGCGAAATTGTGATGGTCTGCTGTTCAATATTGTATTCTATTTCGGGAATCTGGACAATCTCGACTGGAGAGTACTCAATTTGGGTATTGGTGATCTTGAGTTCTCTCGCATGAAGAACGATGGATGACGTCTCTTCACAAGCATCGAGGTGAACGGAGACTGTGCCGTGAAAGGTTAAACCATCTAGATCTAAATTGAGATCTAGGTCGTAATGGCTTGGAACCACATTCTTGGGTAGACGTGCCATGGTCAACTGGAGTAACCAAAAGCAGAAGGTAAGAACTCGAATGGAAGCCAGAATGAGTTGTTAAACACGTCGCACAAAAACGGAGGGTGATTTGAAGAAACGAAAGCTTAGTCAGCTCATAAGGCTCCCCCACTTGTTCGAGCTTCCTAATGCGGTCCGGATGTACAGCATTTCCTTGCTAATGACAAGGTGTTGCTTATCATCGTTGACAGACAGTATATGAGTTTTCATTCCACAGTATACACAGTCAGCTTTTGAGTAATATGGATTCATATCTGCTTTACGTCATGATTTTCTCGATGTGTTCAGTTATACCTCGTAAATTCTTCTCGTGCATTATTGTCTGATACGTGCTGGAAAAAATAGAGCATAAAAGTAAATTCAAACTTCAAAGCTGAATTCCAAATGGCTAAAAGCGGGGGCTACAAAATCATAGCTCCGAAAGGCAATATCCACGTTCTCCCATCCATCCGTTTAGCAGCCGATCTACATTCTTGACATATAGCCGAAGTGATAACCTGCCCATTCCTTTCCCAATAGCATCACAACTCAAAAGCAGGGCAGTCTTTTGGTCTTGTGATGTCTGTCAACTTCTTCACATCTTGACCACCAACAGAGCCTGTGACCACAAGCTCATCAAGATGTGGTGGCATTGGCAGAAGCACAGCATCATCCGGCCGGACAATTTTCTCCCACTTAGCAGGCTCATCCTTTAACTCCACCTCCTCCTGCCAACGCATCAAGGCGTCAAAGTCCCGGCATAATTTCTTGGGACCAACATCTGGGAAGGGATTGTGCTGCGTGTGTCTCCAGTTATAGGTCAACATGTCCAGATCGGAGTTGCACATGATATTCTGACGCAGGATATCGATGCAGTGGTCAACATGTGACTCGAACATGACGGGAGGCTCGTAGTTGTAGACACTGCCCCAGTAGTAGTCGTAGTTCAGCACATTGGTTCTGCGAAGGGCGTCAAGACAATGCAACTGATGGAAAACGTCAATTTCCGACATGTAAGTGTCAGGGCCGTACCCCCATTCTGGCATGGTCTTGGCACACTCAGTTGCATTCTTGCCGATGTCTGTAACCTCTTGCTTTGTGAGAGCATGCATTCCGATATCTGTGTGTTTTTAGAGTTTTGAAAGTGCAAATGTTTTTGAATTCAGGGAAGTGACTTACGAGAGATGCGCTCCCACGCGGCATCAACCTCAGGGCTGGGTCGTCCTCGATAGATATGCTCTGGATTTCCAGGTTCTGGGAACAGAGAAGGATCAATCTTCTTCCAGATCATAGGAATGTCGATTTTGTCCATCACAGGGGCTAGGAGTCATTAGAGAAAGGGTTGTGATAAATGGATGAGGGTTATGACCTACAGTACGCAATTGGCTTTGTGTACGGACTTCCATGATCATTATGGCTGTGCATTGCCCAGGTCCCGAGCACGGCGCCATAGATACTAAGTCCATAGACCAACACAATAGTGACAATCCCTGCGGTATTGGCCGTGATGTACGGCAAGCGAGAACGGCGTGTTGTCTTCAGATAAGACATATCATAGCCTTCACTTTCCGCCTTCTCAGTACTCACGTCACTGAAGCGAGAGGAAAGATGTTCCTTCTCTTCATCATCAGTTACGGAGGAGTATGTGACTTTCTTCGCAAGCTTGGTTGGAAACCACATTGTTGAGTGATGGCTCAATATGGTGCAGATGGGAATGTGTGCTTTGTTGTTGAAAGGATCACCGAAAATATCTCCAAGTCTTGAATGTGTTTGGGAACTGGGATGAAGGCTGGGTTGGTTGTATTATAAAGCACTAGACTCGAATAGGATGGTGATAGATATCGGCATAAACGATGGCGACAGTTCTATTTTCTGCAAGCCTTATCGTCTGTGGCAAAGGAGCAATCTATTCTACACATGCTATCAACGTAAGGCAGAGACATGTCAAGTCCACGGCTGATCGGTAGATCAAATGCATTCCTGCAAGTGGGTCCGCTGCAACTTCCTCCGTTCTTGATCGTATGAGAATTGCATGAGAATTGACATAAGTGGATGTCAAACCACCTCCTGCCTTCTTTGGTCAGAAGTACATACATGAATATGTCTGTGCGAGTTTGCTACTGTCGTGGACTTTGTATGCATACGAGCTTACCGCTACTTTGTGTAAGTGTAACTCGATATCACGGTCGGCCGCTGCGATATCTTTCGGCCGACACAATCTAGATTGCATGGACAGGACACAACCAATCGAAGAGATCTGAGACGAGGATCGTACCATACATGGCCATGTTCAGGGAGCGCCACGTATGGGGCAAGGTGAATAACAACAGCATAGTTCAACGGATCTTGTGACATTTCACCTTGCAGCTGGCATTGCTGATTTTACACTGCCTATCGCGCAAGATTTAACTCGCTACTCTCGGCTCATTTCAAGGCGGAAGCTGTCCGCATTTCCCAATTAGGAAAGTCAGATTTCATATTGCCAGCTCCAACGCTAGTCTCTGTTCAACATGTCAATGTTGGATGCCCATTTTCGAGACATGGATACCCACTATTGCGGAGCGAGGATCGTAAAACTCCGAGTACCAGATACACATGCTGAGCGCTGATTTACTTATACTCTCCATCACTCTTCCTTTTTTGAAAGCAGTCAATCTGAACTTACTTCCTTGCTTCCAACTCACACTATCCTCTTCACCAATCAACAAGAACAATATTCGCACATTCATTATGAAGGTTCAAAACGTCTTCTTTCTGCTCGCTGCCCAGGCAATTGGGGGTGTTATGTCTGCTCCCATCGCTGCTTCAGGTAGGGCACCGCCCTGACTACTTTCAGAGACACCTATTGAACCGAGTTTCCACTGATGTATTTTCAATAGCCTCTACCTTACAGACCAAGGCTATCGAGAAGAAGGGAGTAGCGGAAGTTTGGGCCAATTGGAATCATCCCGGTGCATTGAAAACCGAAGTTCCGGCAGAGGAAGCTGAGAAGAGAGGTGTAGCTGAAGTGTGGGCAAATTGGAATCATCCCGGTGCATTGAAAACCGAGGTCCCGGCAGAGGAGGCCGAAAAGAGAGGTGTAGCTGAAGTCTGGGCCAACTGGTGAGCTGTTCACTCTCTTAATATACTATCTCATCAGCTCATTCTGAACTCTAGGAACCATCCTGGTGCATTGAAAACCGAGGTCCCGGCAGAAGAAGCCGAAAAGAGGGGTGTAGCTGAAGTCTGGGCCAACTGGTGAGATCTTCACTCGCTTCACTTAGTACATTGCTAATTTTGAACTCTAGGAATCATCCTGGTGCATTGAAGACCGAGGTTCCGTCAGAAGAAGCCGAGAAGAGAGGCCTTGCTGAAGCAAGGGCGAACTGAAACTGTCCTGCAGTTCAAAGACCGCGGATTTTGAGGATGTGGCTGAGTGACTGAGCATTGATCAGAAGAAGATTTGCTCTTTGGTAAATTTTTGTTGGAATTTGCTTGTTTTTCTTGAAGCGGGAGATATCGGAGGTATTGGGCGAGGAAGAGAGATCAATGGACTTTCAATATGACAAATGGAAACGACTTCATATTTACTCTACCTCATCCGCTTCAAAGTGACCGGAATCATGATTTCCAATGTCTACAGTTTCGAAACGAAACGATCGATTGAGTTCAACTCTTCGCTGATCTTGTCGGGGAATCTTTCTTTCAATTTTGAAGTGGGTAGCTTACACGTCAATTGTGGAGCGATTTTCAGCTCGCCTGGATGCTTGGCGACATGCGACGAAGTTTACAACCAAAGACAACTCTCCTTGGCATCTTGCTGTGCCTTTTCCAAGACAGTCCCCCAACCCTGCTCGTTTCCCAATCTCACGAAGCTCACAAGGGCCCTCACGTATCGACGTTGCATACGAATTGTTTTCACTTCACATGGAGACTGTGCCGCCTGCAAGAGGGGCTCGGCCCTTGGTCCCGCGTTGGATACTATTTCTTGAGTTGATGTGTTCTCCAACTCCCACGACCGTTGCGCTATTTCCCCGCCTTCTTGCACGGCCACCAAAAGAGTGGACTGGGATAGGATTCACTGCGTCTCATGCGTGCTCGTTATCTCTTACAAAAAACTTCAGCTGTCCTGCTTCTCCACATCGATTGCATGAACCCGATGAACAGGTGTAAAGTGGCCACGAGCACCTTAACTGTATGAAGTAGATAAGGTAATGGACCGTGGTCACGCGCGGCTTGATTGTATGAGCTTGAAAAATTGATGATGACTGGTCAAAAACAAGCTTAAATGCTGACACTGAAGTGATCCACCGCGGCAGCTTATTTGCATATACGAGGCATTAAAAGCTTGCAAGTGCCACGCAGCTAAGATTGCTGAATGGACCATTGCCATTACGTGCGATAGTCTTCTACTGTTGTAGCCCTTGCAGTTTGAGGAGCTACCATCTCAGATGATGGGTGGCACCTTGATGGTTGAACAATCATGTACTCTAGGGTAGCATTCGCTCGGCAGTACAAGAGCTAGTTTGATTCAGGATAGTATATCCTCGACTAGATAAGGCCAGCGAGAATTGAACGGTACCTCGTCTGACCTTCCTAAATCGACTTCGGAACATTGATTCCAAGTCGTCTTTAAGAACGTGGCTGTCGCGGCGGTCCACTGAAAACTAGCTGTAGTAGTGGCGGGTGAATCAATGGGGAACGCTTGGAAAGCGAGCTAGTACGGCACATGGCCTGGGCAAAACGGGCCGCCCCGCTGACAACGTCCACTGCCCAAAAGCAGTTAGCCTTGTTTACATCGTTACGCGAGAATGCAGAGTCAGCAAAGCGCAAAGCCCTAAGCTCTAAACTGCAGGTCACTTCAACGTATGCTATCGAGTCGGCCGAACCCTGGAATTTGTAGCAGGGCCTGCAGCTCGTGGGCATCCATTTCACCTAGTCTAAAGTTATGCCTGTCTTGATGTGCTGGTGTAACTTATTGCATGCATTGCACCTTCCCGACATTGTCCCCAATAATCAGCTTCACATTTCACTCACAGCAAGTCCAGACAGTCATATAGTTTTCTTTTGAAATTTGCATGCCTCTGCCTGAGAATTGTCGCCGTGACTTTATTTGAAACAACAATGGATCATTCAGAACTCGAACGAAATCTTCTCTCGGAGAAAGACATCTATGAACACTCTGATGCCGACTCGGAGATGTCTGGGCTGTCCTGGAATCCAAAGAACAACGGCTATGTCAATCGAATCAGAAACGGCATCGAGGATTTATTCAGTTCGAAAGGGCAAAGGATCCTCCTTCTCAGTTCCGCTCTTCTCAACACGATTCTCTTGATTGCCGTCCTGAGCTTCTCGAGGGCAGCACACAACGAATGGAACTGTCTGAGTCCTACCGGTATGTGTACTTCTATGATTGGAGTTCTGTTTAGGAATTGACTATGTCACTCAAGTTGGTCTTCTCCCAAATACACTCGAACGAACAATCAGCGATATGACGCCGTTCTCGCACCGAAGTGACAACAACAGTGCACGAGATGCGCTCTGGAATAGCATGGCGACTGATCGGGGTGTCGTGGCCGTGGATCAAGAGACAATCGCGAAGCAAGGCTTGACCGAGACAATCGTATTTCCTTGGGACCCTACCAAGCGAGTTTATATCGTGATTGCTTTCCATCAACTGCACTGCTTGGTAAGAACACGTTCATATTTGATTTTGAACTACTTGTTAATATAAGTACAGAAACTTCTCTACCAAACACTCACCAGTGCATATAAAGGAGAAGAGTTACAAAAGCCGGTGTATGAGCACTGTGTTCACTGCTTGGATCAACTACGACAAGATGCTGAGTGCAATGCGGACGATGTAGGAAGCCTCAAGCCACCTGTCTGGGGGATTGAAAGCTAACTGTGTATTCAGAATCTTTGGTATATTGGAGAAAAGAGCACGGGACAAAACCGCAAATGCAAAGACTTTTCCAAGCTTGACGAATGGGCCCTGGAACGCCATGCTTGCTACAATTTTGAACGGCCGATGAAACCTGGACCACTTGATGTTGAGGCTTTCACCAATTGTCGTGACAGCTCTCCGTATCTACCTATCATGAAGAATCATTTCGGGTATGGTGATGATTGGAAGGGAGATTACCCTGCACATGAAGGTCCGACCTTTGAGAATTAGAATTTGGGTGGTCAGATTGGGTTCAGGAAACTAGCAGAAGGAAGTCATTCCATTTGCTATCGTACTTGCATTCATGGTACGACGAAAAGGATGTTCTCGCAACTTGACACTTGTATTGAAGCGGCTCCACACAATTGATAGTACACATCGAAGGCGCTCACTTTCGAGTTTTTCAGGAATCTAATCAATGCACTTTACAATTTTAGAAGTATGACACCTTTAATTTCACGCCCATTTGCCACTTACTTGACGACAGCTCAGTAGATGAACATATGCTTGGCCTAAACTCTGCGAGTAACTCAACTCGCTTGCCACATCTTTGGCTCGGTCTTCAAACACCCGTGGCACGAATGTTTGCACGTGATCGTGACGACGGAATGCTACCGCGACTTGACCAGTTCATCCTGTCACCATGCAATGCAGCGTTCGTATCTGCAAACTTCCCCACACCGCTTGTATGGTCCTAGCTCAACCTGAATTATTGTAGAGTTGCTTACTTGTGCTTGAAGGACAGCGTGGTCGTCGGCCGACAGCTGCCTATCATGGGGTTGGACTACATAGACTCCACATCCAACTGTCGCGCTAAAAAGCTTGGTTTGTTTATATCCAATCAACCCATAGAGTAAGCCAGCTACCTTCCTCATCTATCACATTTGGTGTGATTGATGCCACCACGCCACCACAAGACATACTCCAAGACAACAATACGTGTTTCACGAATATTGTCATGAAGAAAGCCAGGCAGAGAAAGGTGGGATGAAAGCGGAAGAAGATTACGGCAAATGCAGGCCTCCACTCGCCAGTGCAGGCCATCTTGACCACAACCGTTTGTAATCATCCGGACAGTGAGTTGTTTTCTGTGCCAAGGCGTATTCGCTATCTATACTCAGCTTTATCTGACATACATATGAGTGGCCGCGTAAATTTGATCGGCCGACCCGCAAGTGGAGACCGCTCGATAATGCAGATGAGAAGAAACGATGATCTTTAGAGGCAATCAAGATAGACTAGCCGATGTTTATCGTGCGTAGGAAGTACTGGGCTGGACAGTCCTCGTGATTGCTGGCGTGATGATATGTTCAGGTCGAGAATGATTGCAGACTTCCTCGGCTGATTGACGATAAGATTCTGGTACATTGCGATCCCCTCGACCTAGATACCCTATTGTCTCGCAGAAAGCAACTGTGTGGTTGAGTTGAACCCGAGAATATGTTTCTTGTAAAAGCTTTATATTTTATCTGCTTCTTTTCCAGCCTCTCTGCCCTTCCCAAGACTGGAAGAAACTTTGCTCTGCACGAGAAACGAGAACCAGGTTCTCAAACTTGGACTACAATATCACGGGCTCATCCCTCCGAGATTCTTCTCGTCAAAATCGGCTTGGCACAAAGCAACCTACACCGGGCAGAAGAATACTTACTCGACATCTCAGATCCTAGATCAGCTAACTTCGGTACGTGCCTCAAAATTAGAGTTTGATTTTTGTACCTCTAATACTGATTGAATGAAATTTAGGCAAGCACTGGACTGCTGAGGAAGTTGCGAACACTTTTCAGCCGTCAAAAGAAAGTGTTGATGCGGTCGTGGAATGGCTTGTTGAATCCGGTATTAATGCTGAAAGACAAAATTTCTCGATAGGTATGGAAATATATCTGCCCCAGTGTTGTCCCACTAAGATTTCAGGAGCTCTGATGTCTCACCGGTTATCATCTCTCGCGCAAGCCTTTTTGAATCACATTTCCAACTTTATTGCTGAGTTCTGACTGAGGCAAAGGTCGAAATTGGATTTCGTTCAATGCCACTGTAAATGAAGTGGAGTTATTGTTCAACACAAAATATCATTACTTCAGGGATGAGACATTAAAGGGTTACCGCATCGCATGTGACGAATACTACCTACCAAAACACGTGCAAAGGCATGTTGATTTTGCAGTAAGTCACCGCATTATAAGCACACTTTGAACTGGAAGACTCATCTCAAGAAACAGATGCCAACAATCCAATTGGAAGGGATGCGGCCAATTGAGAACATGAATTTGGGCATCAGACCTTCTATCGTCGGTCTTACAGGTCTTGAGAATTGTTATGAACTCATTACTATTGAGTGTTTACGAACATTGTACCAGTTCACTGCGGGCAACACAAGTACGTGTCACCTTCGCCTCATATTCAGAAGTCGCTGACTCTGCAACAGGTGCACCTGGGAATGAAATCGGAATCCCTGCATTTGGCAGCTACCTCTACCCTCCAGATTTGGAACAATTCTTTGAGAACTACACCACGCAACCAATCCCCAAATCAGTCTTTCCGGAGTTCGTTTCTATTGATGGTGGTGAACGCTGGGACGATTCTTTCACGTTCGGCAGTGAAGCCACACTTGATGTCCAGGTTGCGTATTCCATGATCTACCCGCAGGGTGTGCGTCTTTATCAAGTTGGTGATGTCAATACGGCTTCCGATGGTACATTCAATACATTTCTGGATGCATTAGATGGTTCGTATTGCACGTATCTCGGTGGCGATGACCCCAACAACGATGCGGTGTATCCAGATCCAAAGGGGAAAGGCTACGATGGGCCCCTCCAGTGTGGTGGGGCCCCTCGAAGTAATGTTCTTTCTTTCTCGTACCTTCAAAGTACGTATGATGTTTGAAATCTCGGAGAGCTGAATACTAAAGTCCTGACCAGTCGAAGCGGCCCTTCCAGCTTCATACCAGACTCGGCAATGTCATGAATGGTTGAAACTTGGTTTGCAAGGCATAAGCGTGCTCTTTGCGAGTGGTGATTCTGGTGTTGCTAATCGCTTTGGGATGGGGAAGGACAACAGTTGCTTGAAGCCACCAGGTGAAGGATCGAACATTGATATCAATGGAACTGGATTTTCTCCTTCCTTCCCCTCGAATTGTCCTTGGGTGACTACAGGTAATTCTTTTCTACAACCCGTTTCGCAGCAAGCTAACGAACAAGTGGGCGCAACGTTTCTCAAAGACCATGATATCAAGAACGGCGAGGTGGCAGTCGCACTACCTTTCGCACCCAATCCTAAGCGAGACTATTACTCCGGTGGTGGATTCTCAAATGTTTTTTCACAGCCATCCTACCAAGCTGAGGCAGTCTCCAACTACCTTACCACATATCCCCCACCGTACGGAGAACACATCTTCAACAGAAGTGGTCGTGCATTTCCAGATGTTTCAGCAATCGGACTGAATGTATCGGTCGTTCTCGGGGGTGGGGTCACAGTCGCGGGTGGAACAAGCTCGTCGACGCCTATCTTCGCAAGCATCATCACTTTGCTTAATGAAGCTCGAATCGCTGTGGGAAAGAAACCCGTTGGATTCTTGAATCCAATTCTTTACGCCTTTCCTGAGGCATTCAATGACATCACGGAAGGTAGCAATCCGGGGTGTGGGACCAACGGCTTTCAAGCTCAGCCAGGGTGGGATCCGGTGACTGGGCTGGGAAGTCCGAATTATCCGATGCTTGAAAAGATATTCGTGAATCTACCTTGAACTATAGACTCAAATAGAATTTTATCAATAGATATACTTAGTGATGTGCCATAGAACAGCGCAAGGTTATACGTTACTTTCTTTAGCTTCTGTGCCGCCATCTCAACATCCTGTGCAGGATACCGCGTTTCAATTGTCATGCTGACAACTCCCCGTCCTCGTACCATAGTTCCTTGCACGAAATGGGGCATTTGTTTTTATTGGAGATACTCAGTTGAAAATACCCCAGTCGGTGGCAACCTGTTCAGGTACAAGTTCAGAGGAAGGCTAAAGTAGTCCAGAGCTCTTGAACTGTTCGCTAAGAGGACAAAATATTTCGACTAGTCTGCAAATTCCAGGATCTAAGTGACCTAAACTTGAGGAACGATCGAAGCGAAGCTCCTGAAAATTTATAGAGGAAATTCTTTGACCCGATGATTTTGTTATGGACATTAATGTGTGGACAGCTGTATATCGTTCTGCAGGGTTCCAGCTTCCGGAAGCGCACTATTTGATACTCGAGATCGCCTCGGTGAGAAGAGAAAGAAGATCTTGCATGGACCGTTCATCCAAGGCTAGATTGAAGAACTTGGCGTCCCAAATCCGAGACATTGCAGCGAGGTTGAATAGAGCGAGGCTGTTGAATATCGTATCTCCTGTTAAGTCGGATATCTCGGATACTTGTATGTAATCCTATGAGTCGGGCAATAGAATAGCATCTCTGTATTTCTTGTAGAAAGAAATGATTTCAGGGGCCAAAACTTCGATAGGGAACAGACGAGACTTGCTTGGTCGTGTTAAGAGAGCCTCGATGATGGTGATCCGATAAACGCGTATAAAGCACTTGACGTGAGCACCTATGTTGAAGAACTGGAGAGCCTCGAGGGTATCAGGCAGAGTAAGAACATTTTTCAGCCGCTTGCACGAAAGAAAAAGCATACGGCTGAGAAGGCAATTCTGGCTTATAGGGGATTGAAGATTTAGGTAAATTGGGTTCCACTTAAGCTACGATTATTAATAATAGGAATTCAACTCGAACTCTTCGGCTGACTAGGCTTTTCTATCTCTACTACTGTTACTTCGAGACTATTAGTGAAATCTTAGTACTTCTAATAATTTGAAGTATACTTTCTATTCGAATAAATATCTCTAATTCTGATATTATTAAGATAAAGTAGGCCTAGGCGTATTTGTAGGGCTAGGGTTTGAGGTTTGGGTTATATTTGTTTCTAACTTAGGGTTTGAGGTTTGGGTTATATTTGTTTCTAACTACGCTAGCTTGCGACGAGTGTTTTTATCTCTCTCTAATAGTCTTGAAATACAGAAGGACTATACTAATAATACAGAGGGTAAGAGCCTGAAGGTGTCAGGGGTACAGAAGGTAGAGTACTAAGACAGAAGGAGATAATACAGGGTAAGTGGAGTGTGTACCAAAGGGTAAGTAAAGTGTGTATCAGAGGGTAGGCGTAGTGTGTACCAAAGGGTAGGTAGAGTGTGTGCCAAAGGGTAGGTAAAGTGTGTACCAAAGGGTAGGTGTAGTGTGAGTCGCAGGGTAGGCGTAGTGTGTACCATAGGGTAGGCAGAGTATGTACCACAGGGTAGGTAGAGTGTGTACCAAAGGGTAGGTGTAGTGTGAGTCGCAGGGTAGGTAGAGTGTGTACCATAGGGTAGGCAGAGTATATACCACAGGGTGGGTAGAGTGTGTACCACAGGGTAGGTGTAGTGTGAGTCGCAGGGTAGGTAGAGTGCGTACCATAGGGTAGGTAGAGTGTGTACCAAAGGGTAGGTGTAGTGTGAGTCGCAGGGTAGGTAGAGTGTGTACCATAGGGTAGGCAGAGTATGTACCACAGGGTAGGTAGAGTGTGTACCAAAGGGTAGGTGTAGTGTGAGTCGCAGGGTAGGTAGAGTGTGTACTATAGGGTAGATAGAGTGTGTATCACAGGGTAGGTGAAGTGTGAGTTACTTAGGGTAGGTGAAGTGTGTGCCGTAGGGTAGGTGTCGTGTGTGCCGTAGGGTAGGTGTAGTGTGTGTTATAGGGTAGGTGTAGTGTGTGCTGTAGGGTAGGTATAGCGTGTGTTATAAGCTACCTACGTGCTAGGATCGAGGTTGCAGCGATTCCTCGAGCCTGAGTTAGGGTGCTAGCGATATACCCATCTAACCACTTAGCCCTAGAGTGCCCTAATAGGCCCTGTAGGGCCTTATAGGTCTTCGCTGTTTCGGCTTCCATTAGGCCTCCTGCCGAGAAGATCAGGGGGTGAAATACAGGGCCTAAGTCGCTGTATTTAAGCCGTTTAGCGTTTGCTGCCTCTGATAGCGTAGCATAGGCTTCTTCGCGTGCTGAATCCTTGTTGATTGCTACTATTTGAACGTCGTAATAGTGCCTAGAAGTACCTATAAGCACTGAAAAATCCGGTCGTTAGCTGTTTTCTAGGGCTATAGGCGTTCTAGCTGGCGTAGGCTCCGATTCCACTTTAAGGTCTTCCCGGCTAGAAAGGGTAGTAATAAATGCACGGGTAACCTGGTTATGGCGTATAATCCAGCGTCGTTCAGCACCTCTACAGGTGTCTTCGTGGCCTATTTGAGGGTAGGCTCCACAGGCGGTACAGGGCGAAATAGGGGGCTTTACAGGGAGTAAGAGCCTAGTCCGTAGTGCTTCGGTAACTGTAGAATCCGCTAAAAGGTGGTGTTTTTGCGTGGGCAGGGTTCTAAGCCAGTATCGTCCGAGGTAGCTAGCGTTCTCAAGCTTCGATTTTAGCGCTTGTTTTGATAGGGTAGGTAGAATCTTCTCTTCTAGGTCTTGGTTAACACTAGAGAAGACCTCTTGGGCTGTCGGTACAGGGCGTCCAGGGGGTTCCGGGTAGAGATTAGGGCATATAGCCACTAGAATCGATCGAGAGGCTTCCTTAGCTGCCCTATAGAGCCCTGGGGCTAATAAGGCGTGTATAGGGAGCCCTAAGCCTCCCTCTCTCACTGGAAGAGAGAGTAAAGCCTGGCGAATTAGGGTAGTCTTCTCCCCTGGCTCCCTAGCGATTAGGGCTTGTACAGCGTACTTGATTCGTAGGTCTGCTAACCTCCAGAGGTCTAGTAGGTCTTCCGAGTACAATTGGCGCTGTAAGTGTCGTAGGAGTAGGTGTATACTACCCCGTAGGAGTAGGGTAGCGTGTTGTTTAGGGAGGTCTCGTAGGGTATATAGCGCTGTAGCGAGAGTGTCGATTTTCCCCTGGAGGAACGTTCGGCGGTGTGCTACAGGGCCTATAAAGGTCCCTAAGGCCTTAAGTCCAGTGGTTTGTAACTGGGAAATAGGGCTTTCGGTGCTCTTTTGGCGGTTAAGAGCTACTGGAGAGTCCCTGAAGGCTTCTATAACTACAGGGAGTAGTGCTGTAGTTTCAGGGCTAAGGATATAGATATCGTCCAAATAAGCTATAATTGTAGCCTTCGGTAGGGTCTTTTGGAGGTGCTCTAGCAGGGGGCGGATCGCTAGAGAGAATAAGAGGGGGGCAATAGGGTCTCCTTGGCGTACTCCTTCAGCGCTTGCTAGCGTGTGGCCTTCGTTTGTTACTAGCACTGAAGGCTGGTTATAGGCCCATTTAGCGGTCCGATAGAGAGTAGGGGCGTATTTAGCGACTGCAGCTGCTATTGAGGTTCGTCCGATTCGGTTATAAGCGTTGATAAGGTCTAAGGAGGCGATTTGCTGAGTTTTTAGGGTATTTGGGCCGGTAATAGCGTCGTCAAGGAGGAAGATTATAGGCTCTACACCACCTGGGGTGCTAACGCCTAATTGGCAGGGTAGAAGCATAGACGGCTTGAAGGAGCTGATAAGGATCGCTTTTAGGGCTACCTTATAAATAAGGTCCCCTATAGCGATCGGTCGCACACCTCCGTCAGGCTTCTGAAGGCCTATAAGTCGGGAAGCACATAGGAGGTCGACCCCTGGAGCTGTACCCTGTCGAATCATATTCGCTAGGTGTGTAAGCGCTATAGTTACAGGGGAGTTTTCCGAATTTAGCGCTATATCAAGTAGCGGGCGGGTCCAGCCGCTGAGGCCAGGGGCTTTCTCTCTATTAATCGATCGAATAGCCTGTCGTATCGTTTCAGGGGTGATATTTTGCCCCGGGGAGGGGTTAGCGTTACTGAAGGGGTTATTATGCCCTATAGGGTGCTTCGAGTATAGCGTATTTAGCGTCTCTGGAGTGCTAGGAGCTAGAGGCGTAGGGTCGATTAGGGCTCTAGAGGCACGCCCTATATAGCCTTTTTCCAGAAGCTTAGTCGCTCTTTTGGCGGGGGAGTCGTTTGAGGGGGTAGGGGGTTCAGGGGGAGGTCCCTGAGTTTCAGGGATATCCGGTATAGTCGTAGGGTAGGCTTTCAGCGTTTTAGCGAGCTCTTCCTTCTGTAATCCTAGGCCGAGAACCCTGGGAAGCAGTAAAAAGTCCAGTAATTGCTTCTCTCTAGGCTGCCGTAAGAACGCTAAAGCCGCTCGATTAGCGGCCTCTGTAAATAGCGCTGCTTGCCTGGCGTGGAGACGTGTTTCAGGGACCTTAATAGTGCTATATCTCATGAGGGATTGCATATAAGGGTTTCTTAGCGCTGAGCTTATAGCGTTCAAGTGGTCTTTAGCGCTCTCGTCTAGGGGTGTAGGCGCTGAGGAAGCCTGTGGGTGTAGGGGTGTAGGTGCTGAGGTAGCCTGAGGCTGGGGGCAGTGGATCGATTGTTGTAATCCAAAGGGTAGCTCAGATGTGAGGGGGTCGGTAGGGCGTTTTAGTGTTGACGTTCTAGGGCGTTTAGGCGCTGAAGATGCTGTGCCTTGTGTTGATATAGGGCGTTTAGACGCTGTAGGCCCTATAGTACGGCCCTGGAGTGTTGGGTTACAGGGTAGGCTAGGTGTGGAGGTTTCGCAGGGTAGGTGAGTTGTGGTGTTTTTAGAGGGTAGGTGAGTTGTGGTAGTTTTGGAGGGTAGGTGTGTTGTAGGGGTTGTTGGGGGAGAAGAGCTTATTATTATAGGCTCTTTAGCGTGAGAGGGTGCTGAAGCTTGGGGAGCTTTAGGGGGTGGTTCTAGGGGTGAGTAGCTTCGGTTGCTTATAGGGGAGCCTACTCGTGATAGTCGAGGGAAGTAGGGGCTATCAGAGGGTAGGCTAGGTGTGGTAGGCGTCTTATCGGTAGGTGTAGTTGGTATAGGCGTTGAGATAGCGTCTTCAAAGCTAGGGGTAGGGGACGATGGCGCTGTAGAGGCACTATAAAGATCTTCGTCGGACGAGCTGTCTTTGATTATAGGCTCTATAGGCTGCGTAGGGCCTATCTTTTGGCGTGTCGTAGGGCGTTGAGCCCCTGGGGAGGGTGTTCTTGCAGGGCGTTTAGTGGACGGCTTCGGGGGTATATAGCCTGTAGCGACGATTTGGGCGTATGTAGGTGACGTAGAGCCTGTAGGCGTGGGGGGTCGAGAGCCTGGGAGGGAGTCTGGTTCAGGGCCTGTAGGGCCGTCGTACGCTGGGAGTATAGCGTCTACTTCCCCTGGAATCGAGTACCAAATACCCCGTGGGGTCTGAATCCTTCGGGTGCCTGTAGGGAGGTCGGGGCCTAGAGCCGTAGGGTACTTGGAGCCTGTAGGTACTGACGGTACAGGGGTCTTAGAGCCTGTAGGTGCTGAAGGTGCGGGGTACTTGGAGCCTGAAGGCGTAGGGTGCTTAGAGCCTGTAGGTGTTGAAGGTGCGGGGTACTTGGAGCCTGGAGCCGTAGGGTGCTTGGAGCCTGCAGGTGCTGAAGGTGCGGGGTACTTGGAGCCTGGAGCCGTAGGGTGCTTAGAGCCTGTAGGTGCTGAAGGTGCAGGGGTCTTGGAGCCTGCAGGTGCTGAAGGTGCGGGGTACTTGGAGCCTGGAGCCGTAGGGTGCTTAGAGCCTGTAGGTACTGAAGGTACAGGGGTCTTAGAGCCTGAAGCCGTAGGGTGCTTGGAGCCTGTAGGTGCTGAAGGCTTAGAGCCTAGAGGGGTGGCGGTAACTTGGGCGTAGGTAGGCGATTTAGGGCTATTTGGTGCTGAAGTTACAGGGGACGGAGAGCCTGTAAAGCCTGGGTAGATATCGAATGGGGGGCTTGGTAGGGGTGGAGGGGTACTGAGATTTCGGCTTGTAGGTGCTGGAGGCGACTTATACAGGCCTGTAGCCCCTGGAGCTGTAGGGTATTCAGAGCCTGAAAGGCCTAGAGAGGCTCTGGCCTTAGGGGTAGCGGCTCGAAAGGGTGCTAGTAGCTGAGGGAAATCGATTACAGGGTAGGGGGTGCCTATAGAATCGTCGATTTCAGCGTCTAAGGGTGCTGAGGCAGAGGGGGTAGTATGGATTCGGTGCTGCGTTGATACCCTAGAGCTACCGGTGATTCCGTGGATTTTAGCGCTATGAGTCTTAATCCCGTGGGCTCCTTTACACGCTGTAGCACAGGTAGGGCAGGGAACAAGGCCTATAGGCTGTAATTGAAGCTCTGTAAAGGAATCAGTAGGGTGTTTTTTACGAATATGATCGAGAATATCGATATATTCATTTTTACACGCGGGGCATTCGAACAGCATAGTAAAAGAGGGGTAGAGGGGTAATTGCGGGGTAAAGTGCGGGGTAAAAATCAGGGGAAATATGAAAACTTAGTGATTTATCAGTAGAATTGCGAGATAACTTATAAAAGTGATGATATCTCGAAAACTAGCCGGTAGAATCGATTTTTAGACGGTGGAAATTAATCCTTAGGTGCTGAAATAGGGGGGTAAGTGAAGAATAAACGGTAAAAAATCGGAGAGGGCGACGGTGAGGTAGGCGCTAGTAAGGTAGGCGCTGGTAAGGTAGATAGGAGAGGCCTAGGGTAAGGCTTAGGGCAGGGATAAGGTAAGTATAGGGTCGATAATAGTAAAGTAGTTGAGAGAGTGATAATTCAGAAGGATAAGGTGAGAAAGTAATAAGGTAAGAGAGTAATAGTTTAGAAAGATAAGGTAAGAGAGTAATAATAGTCGAGAGAGTGATAATCGTCGAGAGAGTGATGATAGTTAAGAGAGTGATGATAGTTAAGAGAGTGATGAAGAGTGAATAATCGAAAGGGAATAGCCTTCTATATAACCCTAAGTCTGACCCTAAGCTCGACCCTAAGCTCGGCCCTAAGCTCGACCCGAAGTCCGACCCTAACCCTTAAAATATTAATTTCAAAGTATCAGTTATAAGGTTTAATCTATTGATTTCAAAGTATTAGTTATAAGGTTTAATCTATTGATTTTAAAGCATCGGTTATAAGGTTTAATCTATTGATTTCAAAGTATTAGTTATAAGGTTTAATCTATTGATTTCAAAGTATTAGTTATAAGGTTTAATCTATTGATTTCAAAGCATCGGTTATAAGGTTCAAGTTTTGATTTCAAAGCTTCGGCTCTAATAAATTTTATTCACCTTAAGTATAGCCCTATCCTCTACCCTATCCTTCACCTTATCTCTTACCTTTACCTTTATCTTTATTCTTTTACCTTTGATTCTTCGATTATCCTTTGATTTTCAGCCTTATATCTAGCCCTATCCTCTACCCTATCCTTCACCCTATCCTTCACCCTATCCTTCACCCTATCCTTCACCCTATCCTTCACCTTATCCTTCACCCTAAGTAAGGTTAATATTACTACTGTAATATCCGCTGCGCTAGTAAATTACATAGTATCTATTAGATACTATGTATCTAATTAACCTTATCCTTAACCCTAAGTCTGACCCTAAGTGTGACCCTAAGTGTGACCCTAAGTGTGACCCTAAGTCTGACCCTAAGTCTGACCCTAAGTCTGAATATTATATTATATATAATACAAAGGGCTACGCCCTGCACGGCTTCGCCGTAAATTTGACGGTATAATAGGTATAATCGACCCTAAGTATGACCCTAAGTCTGACCCTAAGTATGACCCTAAGTATGACCCTAAGTGTAACCCTAAGTGTGACCCTAAGTCTGAATATTATATTATATATAATACAAAGGGCTACGCCCTGCACGGCTTCGCCGTAAATTTGACGGTATCTTATATATATAACGGCTTCGCCGTAAATTTGACGGTATAATAGGTAAAATCGACCCTAAGTATGACCCTAAGTATGACCCTAAGCCTGACCCTAAGCATTATATATAATATATAATATATAATAAACAAGGCTACGCCTTGCACGGCTTCGCCGTAAATTTGACGGTATAATAAGTGAAATTAACCCTAAGTATGACCCTAAGTGTGACCCTAAGTGTGACCCTAAGTCTGACCCTAAGTGTGACCCTAAGTCTGACCCTAAGTCTGAATATTATATTATATATAATACAAAGGGCTACGCCCTGCACGGCTTCGCCGTAAATTTAACGGTATCTTATATATATAACGGCTTCGCCGTAAATTTGACGGTATAATAAGTGAAATTAACCCTAAGTATTACCCTAAGTATGACCCTAAGTGTGACCCTAAGTGTGACCCTAAGTCTGACCCTAAGTATGACCCTAAGTGTAACCCTAAGTGTGACCCTAAGTCTGAATATTATATTATATATAATACAAAGGGCTACGCCCTGCACGGCTTCGCCGTAAATTTGACGGTATAATAGGTATAATCGACCCTAAGTATGACCCTAAGTATAACCCTAAGTATAACCCTAAGTATGACCCTAAGTATAACCCTAAGTGTGACCCTAAGTCTGACCCTAAGTCTGAATATTATATTATATATAATATAAAGGGCTACGCCCTGCACGGCTTCGCCGTAAATTTGACGGTATCTTATATATATAACGGCTTCGCCGTAAATTTGACGGTATAATAGGTAAAATCGACCCTAAGTATGACCCTAAGTATGACCCTAAGCCTGACCCTAAGTATTATATATAATATATAATATATAATAAACAAGGCTACGCCTTGCACGGCTTCGCCGTAAATTTGACGGTATCTTATATATATAACGGCTTCGCGGTAAGTTTGTAACGATAGTTAGGGTGATAGTTAGGGTGATAGTTAGGGTGATAGTTAGGGTGATAGTTAGGGTGATAGTTAGGGTGATAGTTAGGGTGATAGTTAGGGTGATAGTTAGGGTGATAGTTAGGGTGATTAGTTAGGGTTAGGGTTAGGGTTAGGGTTAGGGTGAGGGTTAGGGTTAGGGTTAGGGTTAGGGTTAGGGTTAGGGTTAGGGTTAGGGTTAGGGTTAGGGTTAGGGTTAGGGTTAGGGTTAGGGTTAGGGTTAGTTTTAGAGGACCGTGGGAACCTAGAAAGAATTAGTACCCGGGAATATCGTCCTGGCTTGCATATCCGACTCACATAATGCTAGAGTTACACGTTAGCAGGCTTCTTGTACGTTCAAAGTGGTAACTTACTGTTGGGAA
>NW_026695949.1:10000-12500 GCF_030347475.1 Cadophora gregata
AGGAGAGGTGCCAAGGGACTTCTAGGGTATGTCTACAGTGTACGAGAGCCTGTAAGAGTAGCCTGGAGCCTCTCCCACCAATTCCACACTCGACCTACCCTGAGGGAATCACGTGGGCAGATCTGGTTTTGTTGCACGTCGCACCTCAGGGCACTCCTTCAGGGCCGGCTACAGGGCCTCCGACGCTGTAGGGGAGGTGCCAAGGGACTTCTAGGTGTCCCTACAGTGTGTAGAAGCCTGTCGGAGCAGCCTGGAGCCTCCCCCAGCGATCTCGCCGTCGCTGGTCACGTGGGCAAATCTGGTTTTGTTGCACGTCGCACTTCAGGGCACTCCTACAGGGTAGGCTACAGCGTCCTCAGCCCTGTAGGGTCACTGCCAAGGGACTTCTAGGGTGTCCCTACAGTGTGTACAAGCCTGTAGCAGTGCCCTGAAGCCTCTCCCACCAATTCCACACTCGACCTACCCTGAGGGAATCACGTGGGCAGATCTGGTTTTGTTGCACGTCGCACCTCAGGGCACTCCTTCAGGGTCGGCTACAGGGCCTCCGACGCTGTAGGGGAGGTGCCAAGGGACTTCTAGGTGTCCTTACAGTGTGTAGAAGCCTGTAGCGGTGCCCTGAAGCCTCTCCCACCAGTCTCACATCTGAGCTACCCTGTGAATCCCGGAACCCCGAAGACGTCCTCCTGGAATAACCAGAGATCCGACCAGCTTGCAAAGTAGGTCGTTAGAAGGCCCATCCTGACGTGAATTACACTGTAGGCTCAGGTATAGGAGGTTGTTAGTAGACCAGACCGCTACCTCGTCGTCGGCGCAAAATGATCTGAAATTTCCACCAAGTCCCCCTCCCTCACATCCGGCCTACCCTAGGACTCCCCAGCGCACTTCCTCAGGGCTGACACGCCACCCACCGAGCCTATACACGGCAAGGAAGGGATATGTCACCACCGACCTGCCCTGGAAATCCCTTTCTCACAATCGAGCTACCCTGAGATCACCCCTCACAACCCACCTACCCTGAGAATCCTACAAGCTTATCTTTCAGCGCGTACACCCTGTAGCTACAGCGCCTCACATCTCACCTACCCTGTGATCACCCCTCACATCTCACCTACCCTGAGATCGCCTCGCCTCACATTCGAGTTACCCTCGGAATCTTACAGGCTACCTTACAGCGTGTTAGCCCTATAATTACAGCGCCTCACATCTCACCTACCCTGCAAATACCCTCATCACAACTCGCCTACCCTGAGAGTCCCGCACCTTGGGACTTCCAGACTCCTCTCACACCTCGCCTACCCTGCATCTTCTTAGACTTCCAGGGCATCAGAGCCCAGAGAAGCACCTTAAAAGAGGGACAAGGAGAGAAAAAGGAGAGAGAAGAGGGGAAAAAGGGAAAAAATTCCTACAAGGCAGAAAAATTCCCCGACCCAGGGACATTTCACAACCGGCCTACCCTTTAACACGTTATAGGCTCACCCTAAGGCTCTCCCCTGACCTTCTGCCTTAGCAGGGGCGGTCTAACCCCAAACCCTCCGACTAGTATCACCCCTCACGAGGTCTCCGCTAGTCGGAGAGTGCCCCCAGCTCCCACGCACCGAGGTAGAACACCTCGGTTCTGATCCAGGGCAGACAGCCCAGGACCTTGACCCTGATCTTACACACGGACTGAAGATCAGGGTAGTTCACAGCCCACTAAGCCTCGAGAGTCCCCGATTACCCACTTACAGCTGCTCTAGCTGGGCCTCTAAGATACCTATTCGTCCTTGCTCACGTACAACCTTTAAGGTTACCCACCTATCGACTTTCTTAGTCGCATCTGCCCCTCAATGTACCGCAATTATAGGGCCTGCATCCCCAGAACTCCCTCAAGCCACGCCCTTATACACCTTATAACACTTGTAATAGTACCTGCTATCACCCCTGAAAGTCTTACCCTGTCACTGTAGACTTCTTTTCTAAGGTACCCAGCTCTGTTGATACCTTCCCTTATATACCCACCGACTTCCTCTGGCCTTGAAAATCGTGTGCAAATGCCTTTGTGCAGAAACATGTTTTCCGATAAATTCTTTGTGTGCAAAAAGATTTAGACCCCCCCCCCCCCCCCTCACCAAAATTTTTCGGGCAAATCCGCAACACCATACTGATGGTAAGGATCGCTTCTAGGTAAGAAGACAGCTTGATGGTAGCGAGTAGAGTGTTACAGTACTGGTAAAGATACCCTAAAGAGAGTCCTGTCCCTAGTACAAGCCTCAGGACTACTAAGGAGGTTTTAAGGGACTTACAAGTAATAGCTCTAAATCTACAAGCACGTAACAGTAGATAGGGGCGTCCCCGACTAGGTTCACACTTCACCTACCCTGAGAGCTGGGTCTGCTCTCACAATCGAGCTACCCTGTGACAATTTTCGGAGGGTAAGTCGGATGTGAAAATCCATCTTTCTCCGTAGCTACCTATAGTAACCAGGGCTAAGAAAGTATGGATAGTACGTTACTTGAGACGC
>NW_026695950.1:0-21482 GCF_030347475.1 Cadophora gregata
AATAATGTTTCTTAACCTTAAATAATCATGTTGTTTATTGGTAAAAAGAGGATATCTGTCAAAAATAGGCAATACAATATTTATTAGGTGATCTTTTTTTCTTATCCTAAAGTACACCTTACTATTACCGTTTGTTACTCTAAATCCCACAGTACCCACACCCAACAAATCTTTAATTTTATATATTAATTGCACATCTTTTATACTCAACTCTATACCCAATTCACATTGAAAATATTTACCCTTTTTTGACACAGTGAAAAACCCATCACCTTCGAATAAACCTACCAAATACGCATATATAAGATTTTCTGCATTTAGTCTCTGAGAAGCTTTGAAAGTTGAAAACTTTCTAACCCCGGCTGATTGTCCCCTTGACTTAGGCTTTTTCACGTATACGTTAACATATACGTATCCTAATACTAATATTGGGGATATTCCAGCATTAAGCAAAATTTGCTGAACAACATTACTGTTGTTAGGCTCTTCAATTAATAATTGACTTAAGCCACCTCAAATAAACTCGACAATATCTTGTCCTATTCAAGGTATAGCACTCATAAGATTAGTTATAACTGTTGCACCTCATAAAGACATTTGTCCGTAAGGTAAAACATACTAATATACTCAATATAAACTGTAAGCTATTTATATAGAGCCAGATTAACTTTGAATTTGTTTAACCTGTTAGTTTCTTAAACTAAATATTCCGACTGTGCATTAAGCATCATTACAGACACCCATTAGTGACCCAGTCTGTCGCGATTATTAAGATAACCGACGATCTCTAGTCTAATAATATATTATTTTTATAATTAGCTTTACACTATAAAACTATATTAAATGCTCTTTGATCGTTTTCACTAATATTGCCAAAGAAACGTATTTCTTCAATATCCCTGTCGGGTTATTCCACTTTAAATTTTATTTTTCTCTTAAGATTACATAAAATTTGATACTCATGGGACTATGGACTAAATTAAAGAATAATTGAATCAACAACTATTCAATTAAAAATAATTAAACAACTAACAACGTAAGTGAACAACATTACTTAGGTAAAAACTTAACAATTCAACGTCTCCTTAATATACTTTTTGGGGTATTCATAGCTCTTCAAACAGTTTTTACACTACATCTTAGTGATTCAGCTCCAACAGTAATACTAGGATATTCACCATATAAAGTCTTATCTAAATTATAAACTATTATAGGTTTGGATTTTTTACGCATATTATTTAAAGACTCTTCTGAATAGGTAGGTTTAATTCTAGTTAAAGCAGCTTTTCTTAAGTTATCTTTATGTTGTTCACTTAAAGGATTATTTCTGTTTAAATTACCTATTCATAAACGCCGTTCTGGGCTGTAATTTTCTGACATTTTTATTCTAGTCATTTCAGAATGCTTGTAGCCAAAAGTATTACCAGCCTCAGTAACTATATTATAATCAGGTAACAAAGATTTTAAATAATAGTCTTCCATATCTAATAATTGTTTATTATTCTCTTTATTAACTTCTTCAGTAAATACTTCTAATATAATAAAAGCAAAGTTATCTATTTTATACTTTTTTACTGCGGCTTTGACTATTTTACTACCTTGAAAATTAAATAAATGTCTACGGAATCTACTATTGAACTTACCAGTTGAAGCAGAACCAACATAACAACTTAAATTAAATTTATTTAAAATTAAATATACACCCGCAAGGTTTCGAGTATCATTTAATACTTTACTTTGGACAGTTTTATCACTTAATTTTTCATAAACATAAACAGGTTCAAGATTATTTTTTTTCAAAAACTCAATAACATCTTTAGAGTACTCCGTACTGTTATTAGGTTCTTTAGGCTCTAAGTTTAAATATTTAGTAGAAGTAGAAAAGCATCTTACACTCCCCTTATTAGAAAAGAGAGTATTATGGGTTCTATTTGGATGTGACAAATTCTTTTTTTCACTTGAATTGTTGTTGTTGTTGTTGTTTAATTTAGACCATTTTGGGCTATGTAAAAAACCCAGGAAGGCTGTAACGATCATTAATATAAATATAAATGTACCTATAGTTCATACTAATGTTCTAGGTGCTCTGTATGATCCATAATATAAACCTTTACCTATGTGTAGATACACAAGGAAAAAGAAAGCAGATGCTGTATTACTATGTAAGTAACGTATTAATCATCCGTGATTTACATCACGCATAATATGTTCTATAGAATTGAACGCTTCTAATATACTAGGGTTGTAATGCATAGCTAATGTTACACCTGTAACTATTTGTATAGCTAAACAAAAGGCTAATAAAGAACCAAAATTTCATAAATAACTTAGATTAGATGGTTGTGGTGAATCAATTATATAGGAATTAACCAATTTTAATAAAGGATGACTTTTAAAAATTCTCACTTTTTAGTTAATGTAAAGTTTATTATTTTATCTAGAAGTTAAAAAGGGTTATTAATATTTTATATTAGGTGTTTATATTTACTAGTATAATATTCTAGTAGTTAAAGTTAACTATATTATTTATATATCATATATTATAATATATTATAATATATTATATTTGGGTTTGGGGCCCAAACCAATTACTAATTATTATTAGTGACCATAGGAGGTTAACGACCTATGGTCATTGAGCTCCTAATTTCACAGTAGGTAATAAAATAAAACTAAGGTGGGAAATAGGCTTAGGGTAAAATCCTGATAATACACGGCAGGTAGATTATATAAAGCATACCTCGCCACAAGCACAGGGATAACCAGAACATTGTTTGTTACACAACGTGTTTACATCATAGGCTAGATATGGCGGCTTATGAAAGGTGGTATGAGGACTAATCTATTTAAAATCAAGTAGATCCCATCTTATACAAGGTTTAAACATGTCAACCCGGTATTTACCCCTGTTAAATCTAGATCACATCCATATTCAAGGATGATCATGAGAAACCTGATACATAAAAACACATCAGTTTGTCGGTGTGTGTAATACTTAGGTTATTATTGGATACAACTTCATCCTTCGCCACACGAGATCACTGCTGCCTAAACTGTGACAAGGTAACAAGCTACCTTGTCAGGCTAAAATGTGGCTAAGCCACACGCCACCAAGGCTACCTAATCCAATATTAGATAGTGCTTTATTATTGGGATGTTATTTGTGGCTATATACATTTAACCGAATCAAGTATTTACACCTGTCAGCCTAGAATAGCCTTAAAAAAAGGCGCAGTACATTATGACTCACATGTCAAGGGGCTATGTAACCTTGTCACTTCTGCATAATGCATAATTACCTTATTTATCACCACACATGCAAGCTGCGCCACTTTCATACGTAATTTATATAAGACATATCAGCCTAGACTTATACATTACGGGCGCCACGCCTCCTACTGATACTAATAATATTCAATAATTAATAATACATTATTGTACTATGACGTAGAATATTACGCGAGTTAACTACCAAGTTATGCGACACTACCCCTTTAAATACCCTTAACGACCTAAAACGCCAAGTCTTGTGTCGTCATTTAACCCTGCAAAAAAAGAAGTTAGCCGTTGTTTCCTTTAAATGTGACTCATTTATCCATGTAACGCCACTCAGTTTTTTAAATTTAAACTATAACCAAATACTCTGGGAAATTTACGGCCTTTGCTTTGAAATCAAATACAAACATCACATGTCAATTTGCAGAAGTACAAGTATATAAGGATCAGCAATCTACCTCCTTACTCTCTTTTAATTCAACCTCAACCCAGCTACAATCACAAACACAAGCAGAATCTCCAACTTTCGCACTCTAAGCTTCACCACTTTCAACTCAAGACATATACATCAAACTCTACCTCTCAAATACCATTTACCTCAGCATTACCATTACCTTCATCAACTACACCATCCTCAATTGAATCTTACCCCTCATCTTACTTTTACACCGACCTAACAACCATGAATGTCACTGTCTCAACAACACGTAGAATTATTTCGGCTCTCCTACCTCTACCTATTATCACCGATCGCCTTATAATTCGATCATACCGTTCCACAGATCTCGAGGCATACCATATACTCCTGACAGACCAAGGAGCTATGGAGGAAAATAACATCTCTCCAAATAAAAACTACACTGAGTCCTTACTCGAGGGGATGCTACCACCATACGGTTCTGATATAATTTTGGGTATCTTCCTAAAAAAATCAGACGGCTACGAGGGCGACTTAATCGGAGATGGAGGTATGGACAATTTACGTACAGGAGGAGAATGGCCAAGCTTGAATTACCGTTTAAAGACGGAACACTGGCATAAAGGTTACGCCACGGAATTCGCAAGAGCTTTTATGGTATTTTGGTCTAACTTACCTCGTGAGCCTATAACCCTCCAAGTACGCTCTAAGTCTGTAGATGACCAGCTAGATAGACTTCACGTAACGGAACGGGTCTATGCTTCAGTCAGGATGAAAAATGAAGCAAGTCAAAAAGTGTTGGAAAAGCTCGGGTTTGTATTATTTGATTTTGAATTGGGTGATAACGCCTTAAGCCATTGGCGTAAGATATTTTAGGTATAAAAAGGTATAAAATTATACGCATATATGAGGGGATAAGTTTTACTTGGGCTTAAATTGAATTTGTTTTTTCTAAATTTTTAACGTATAGCCCTTAAGTGACTTGAGGAATTATTTGGTTATATATTTTTATAATAGAAAAAAAAGTAGATTTTTTACATCATATAGTTTCATATTACAATCTCACCTCACTTATCACAAATAAAATTTAACCGTTTATCTTTTATTCATAATTACTAAGTTCTAGTTTTTATAATTGTACGGTTAAACTATACAACAAAAACCTATTACATGCCTAATTATTACTTATAACCATTATTAATTTAAAAGCTAGCCAAATAAATTATTTTTATATTTAATGTATTTAAATAAATATACAAATAATAAAGCACAAACATAAAAATATTAATATACATGCTTTTGGCCTAATTACATTTAGTTTAAATCTAATACTTAATTAACTATTTAATAATTTTAATGTTAGGGTATGGGTCATAACCATTATTATTTCTTATAATTAGTTAATACAGATATAAAGTTGGCTAAATCAGAACTAAAACCATTAGATAAATAAACTTTTAAAAATAAAAATAACGTAGCAATAACTAATGCTATGATATGACTTTTAGTAATCTTGTAATCATTAAATAGTATATTTAAACCTATAGCAAAACAACTTCATAAATAAAGAGATAGATAATTATATGAAATAAAGGCTTTTACAACATTAAAAATACTAAATACTTGATCTCAGTTATATCATGTTCTAATTTCTTGACCTATATTAAACCATAGTTTAGTATAAGCTACTATACATATTTTTAGGATAGCCAACTTAAAACTCTTTTTAGTAATAATTTTTTTTATTAAAGTAAATAAATTACTAAATATATTTGAATTTAAATTAGTATTATTACTAGTTTTTATATTACTAGTTGTATTTATAACACTAAATAATGATAATAATAATAATAAAAGTAAACTATTATCAGCTAAAGATAAATAAGGTATTAATATATAGAAAATAAAACCAATTAATATATATAAGGCATAACTTGTAATTACACCTGTATCTAAACTGGCAATATTTCTACTTAAACTTATTAAACCTTTTTCTAGTCCAAAAGGTCCTAATAATTCAACACTTCCTTTATCTATAACTTTAGTAGTTTGACCACCTAATTTAAGAATTATACCTGTAATGTATTTATTATAAAATAATTCAATCAAGAAACGTTGGTTAAAGAAACCAAATATGTTATAACCTAACCTAGAAAATTTAAAGCTTATAAGTATTTTAGGTAAGAATTCTGAAAGAATTATAGCTAAAACACTCAGAGATACAGTAAAAAATAAAGGTAATAATTTAAATAAAGTAGGTACGGCAAATTCAGTATCTAACATTATTTCATGTGTAGGATGAATAAATAAACTATTATCCGCAAAGAACCCTGAACCTAAACCTATAAATATATCTTTAGTGATATAACCAAAGAATATAGAAAATATAGCTAGTATAATAAGAGGTAAACACATAAAAATATCACCTTCATGTGCATGTTTGTTGTTAGCAACAGGTACATCATAAGATTCAGGAAAGGGAGTATAAGCAGATATACCAAATCGAGGTATGTCATGTGCTGACATTCTTCACTTTATAACAGTCTTAACATAAAGATGTTCAGAATAATTAACCAAAGGTCCATTAGGATTAGTTAAAAAAGTTAAATACAGAACTTTAACGGAATATAAAGTAGTAAACATAGCTCCGATAGTTGCTATGAAATATACAACTGTACCACTAAAATAGAATTGTCCATATGCAGATTCTAAAATAAAATCTTTACTATAGAATCCAGTCATAAAAGGGAAAGCAACTAAGCTAAGACTTGCAATTAACATTACAGAATAAGTTAAAGGTAAGAATGGTCTTAATCCACCATACTTCCTAAAATCTTGGTTATCTGCTACTGCGTGAATTACAGCACCTGCACCCAAGAATAATAGCCCTTTATAAAAGGCATGATTAACTAAATGAAATAAAGCTATGTTATATGAAGACAATCCAACAGCTATCACCATCATCCCTAATTGACTCATAGTGGAATAAGCGATAACTTTTTTTATATCTTGTTGGAATAGACCTATAAGACTACTAAAAACGGTAGTTATAGCTCCTAGTCATAAACATAAAATTAAAACAGTCGAGCTATACTCGATTAAAGGACTTGTACGCATTAGTAAGTAAACACCCGCAGTAACCATAGTAGCTGCGTGTATCAATGCACTAACCGGAGTAGGACCCTCCATGGCCATGGGCAATCAAACATGTAATCCAACTTGAGAACTTTTAGCCATAGCTCCAATTAATAAACATATACCAATAATTGTAACAATGTTTTCATTAACAAAAGGTGCTAAAGAAAATACTGTACTATAATCGATGTTACCAAACGATCACAGTATAGCAAACATACCTATTGTTAAAAAACAATCACCAACTCTGTTAGTTAAAAAAGCCGACATAGAACTTTGATTTGCAGCTATTCTAGTAAATCAAAAACTTACTAAAAGATATGAACAGATTCCTACACCTTCTCATCCAACAAACATTAACAAAAAGTTATTAGCTGTAACAAGTATAATCATCATAAAAGTGAATAAACTTAAATAACTAAAGAATCTTTGATTATGAGGGTCGTGGCTCATATACCCTATAGAATAAATATGTACTAAAGAACTAACGATTAAGACAGGTATTAACATAGATACTGTTAAACTATCAAAATGGAAACCTCATAGTACGTTAAGTGATTCACTATCTATTCATCTAAAAAGGTTTATTGAAACGGGTATGTTATTTAAACCTACTTCAAAAAAGGCAACTATTGCTAATAAAGTTGTTACAATTACACACGTACATGTAATTAATTGGGCTCCGCTAACACCGACTTTTCTACCAAAAAACCCGGAAACTATTGATCCTAATAAAGGTAAAGTAATTATAGCTAAATACATTATTTATATTCTATTGCAATGCTACCTCTTAATCTATAAAATGCAACTAGAATACCTAAACCAATGGCTGATTCTGCACCCGCGATAGCTATTATATAAATAGCGTATGTTTGGCCTAATATATCATCAAAGCTAAGTGAACTTACCAATATTAAGAACGTAATAGCTAATAACATTATTTCTATAGAAATAAGCATTAATATTATATTTTTTCTATTTAAAACGAAACCTAAAATTCCGATTAAAAAAAGTATTAAGGATAAATTCATTGTATATTTTTTTTTATCTAATTATATTAAAATAGATTTTATTATCTATAACTTACGCTTTCTCTTGTATATTTATTATATCTAGATTACCTATTTCCCTTCTTACCGAAAATAAAAAAAAGAAACACAACCTCCCTCACTATACACGAGTATATAGCTACCACACTAGATTATAATATATATACAGAAATTAAATGCATATTATATCCAAACCACTTTCAATAATACTTTTGTAGTGTAGCTATATCTTTAGCATTAGAAAACAAAAATGAACGTACTGTTAACAAAGAAACCTAAGAGATTAGCTACTTAAGGTTTTTTAATATTCCAATCAAACATTTGGAATATACGGTGTTTTCCTTATCTACTATTTAGCTAAGGTAGAAATTATAGCCAAAGTATATAATATTTTATACCCTTTACGTAAAGTTTATTATAAAATTTCCTTTTATTACCTAGTGCTTTATTAAAAAAATAAACCAGAATTAGTTTGAGGATTAGCTTGGAAATAACTCAATTAAAGTTTATTAATAACTATGAGCTTAAAGTTTATTTGAGAAAAATTTACATAAAAGAATAGAATATAACTAACATTCCGATAAAAAAAAAGTATTAAGGATAAATTCATTGTATATATTTTTTTTTATATTAAATTAGATTATATTGAATTAGATTATATTATTTCTTAATAAAAATTTATAATTTAAAGATCCAATATAATCTAGAAAGAATAAAAGAATCGAACTTTTATAACATTATAAAGATAATGTAGCTGCTTACCATTAAGCTAATTCTTTTTATGTATTTAAAATATCTATGATATCTTATTTTCATAAGCAGACTTTTGAGCCTCTACTGCTTCTCGCTTACGCGAGGATGTAACAAACGTTTGCATCTCACCCTTATAAATACTATCGATGCCTTGTTTTAGCTCTATTTTCTATTAAGAGTCGGGGTCCAACTTAGGTCACTTAAAGGTACGCTCGCACTTTATATTTAGTTTGAGCTGCTTATAAAACTATTATCTTTACAAATTGTTAAAGTATTAACCTTTTTAACACAAATTATATATTTACTTTATTTTAAGTATACATAGTCTCTTTATATATTTTTTTATGCATAAATGCATAAAAATTCGCCATAGCTATATTACACATTACATCACTAATATCTTTGAAAATATAAGCATATATAAAAACCATTAAATTGTAGTCATATATGTTATATGATTACTTAAGCATTAAAAAATTAAAGTTTTTAAACTATAAGTTATAGGTTTAAACTCTTTAAATTTATATAAAGCATATATATACTTTATTACCCGTAATTGAAAAAAAATTTTTTTATATACTTTATATAAAGCATATTATACCTTAAAATAACTAAAACAAGATTACAATCTATCTAAAAAACTCCTAAAATTTTATGTAGGTCTAACATCTTTGAAACGATGGCCCATCTCTCACGGTTTTTTATATTCTACTGGTTTCAATTCACCATTATAGGTGTTTATTTCCACACCATAAAAAGAACGAAAATCTGGATGTATACTATTTATTTTTCTAGTTAAGTATCTAATTTCATCTATTGTAAGATTAGCATTGTAAGTTCCAGTAGGCACATGTATTTGGCGTATTATACCTTTATTACCATGGCCATTTAATGCCCTTCACTTAACTTTACTTTTAATTTCATTAAAATAATGATCTACGTTGTTACCGCCTCCAGTTGGATTTAATATTGACTTTAAAGACATATCCCCGTTATCTCGATTTAACATTGACTCTATAGGCATACCCCCGTTATTTGACCCTTGATTTTCAGCAAAATTAACCATATATTCAGAATAAAAATCGAGTCAAAAATCAAATGAGAGTATTTATGTATATGTATTAAAATTTTGTTCAATATATAACATTAAATCTATATTATTGTTGTTCAAGCCAGCTAAGAAATTTTTCTATTCCCACTGACTCTATAACTATAGGCATAGAACTGTGTAATATACCACATATTTCTGAACACTGTCCATAAAAAGTTCCTTCTCTATTAATAAGAACTGAAACTTGGTTTAATCTACCAGGGTAAGCATCACATTTAATACCTAAAGACGGAGAAGCAAAAGAATGAATAACATCTGCCGCAGTTACAATAAATCTAACGTGTGTTAATTCCGGAAGGATAACTCTGTTATCTACTTCAAGCATTCTTAAAGCTCCATCTTCTAAATCAGACTCTGGTACTAAATATGAATCAAATTCTATGAATTCATCATCTGCATTTAGAAAATCAGGATATTGATAACTTCAGTATCATTGGTGTCCCTCTGCTAGTACAGACATCGCAGGATCGCTAACTTCATCCATTAAATATAATAACTTAAATGAAGGGAAAGCTATTAATATTAATATTAAGGCAGGAGTAATTGTTCATATTAATTCTATTAGTGTACCGTGGTTCAAATATTTATGAGATATAGGTGATTTTGTACTACTATAATTTCTTACAATAGATATCATTATTCAACCTACACCAAATAAAATTATAACTAAATAGAACATAATATTATCATGTAATTCAACTAATCCTTCCATTTGAGGAGTAGCACTATCCTGAAAATAAAGACCTCAAGGCTTTGGTGTATCACAACTATTAACGATACTTGAAAATAAGTAATCAATCATATAAAATTCCTTTTCGTTTTTTCTAATATAAACAATTTATAAATTAGAAACCATTAAACAGCTTATACTAATATATATTTTAAATAATAAACAAAAATATATTAATTAGTATATAATTATGTAGTATAAATCTATACTGCCTATAATAAGAACCTTTATGTACTATATACATTTTTTTAATAATAAGTAAATAAAAGATGTAGCATATAATTTTATTTTACATATTGTAACTTAACAACGCTAGTTTTTATACTAGCATTATTACTTTAAATATTACTATTAATATACAACGACTAAAGTATTATAAAGATAATATAGGATAAATCACACATAAAGAATTTAAATAAATGTTATTTAAAAAGGCGTTTACTTAGTCCTTTTTGCTACTAGAACCTTCTCCATTACCTGAAGATGATTCCTTAGACTCTTGTTCTAATGACATTGCTATGGCTCTTGCTAATTGTTGACTCTCACTAGATTCCGTACTATTTCTAGGAGAATTTTCTGCATTAGCTGACTTTAGATCTTGTAATGAATTTAACTTAGCCCTTTCTATTTGATAATGAAACGAATCCTCATAACTACGCTTAGATCCGGCTTGCACCGCTGGCTTTTCCGGATCATAACCTAACTTTTTAGATATATCGTGATAATTATGATCAATCACAGTTAATTGGGAGGATAATTCTTTTTGAATCGTATAAAAGGTTTTTTTTAAAACATGTAAAAAATGGTGCTCCTTATGTGAATCCTTTAACATTTCATCGATCTCCTCCATTTCTTTTCCATAAATACCATTCTCCATGTAAAACTTTTTACGATTAGTTGCTTCAAGTAAAATCCGATCTAGTTTATCACTAGCATCGTTTATTTCTTTTGTACTAGGCATATCTTGATTAAGTGATGGAGGTAACTCAGGATCATAAAAATACTTATTATTAGATTTACCTTTATCTAATTTTTGACCTGAGCTAGAACTTTCCCCGGGCGAATCATGATAACCCCTATCAGTAGATTTACCTTTATCTAATTTTTTACCAGAGTTAGATCCTTCATCATCTGAATTTTTACCAGAGTTAGATCCTTCATCACCTGAATTTTTAAATAATGCTGTTGGTCGTGTATTAGTCACGGGTAACCCATCACTACCTAATTTAAGCGTATATTTATCAAATAAAAAATCTAAGCATATTTTACCTTTTATACCTAAGTACTCGCAGAATCAATTGATGAAACCATTATTAGCAGTTCACATCAATAAACCATATGCTAAACAAGAAAAAAATTCAAAATTTTTTGTAAGTAAATCTATATTTATGTAATATATAAACATAGTAAATAGACTTACAATAGAAATAAACAAAAAAACTTTAGCTAAAGGGTATTTAGCCAAAATTCTAAATATAGAGTTATTAAAGGTAGATATATGACTTATTGTACTTATTTTAAAAATACTTAAAGTAAGCATTTGTCTACTATCAATTTTAAGAGCATTTTTACCTAGTTCAAAAGCAAAACCTAATGTTAAGGCTAAAAAGAAGATCAACATTATAGTTAAACCATATATGCCATTTGTATATGCACTTACTACGTAAGGATAAACTAAAAGAATCTCTAGATCAAACAATAAAAATAACAATGCGAATATAAAGAAAGAAATACTGAACTGTGTCCTGTTTTGACCCAGGAACGAGTGGAAACCACACTCAAACGCACTATCTTTTTCCTGGTAAGGATTATGTGGAGCAAATATCAAATTAACGGCCAATAAAATAATGGCCAATAAAGGTATAAAAACAAAAAAAAAAGTTGTACTTGTCATTTATTGGTTAAATAATATCAATGCTAATATATTAGCTAAACTTAATCATTCATGAGGTACGAATATAAATAAAAGTATTATTAAAGTTAATACAGATATAGTAATAGTTAAATAACTAGATAATATAATACTATTTGTTTTAAACGTTATTTTTTCAATTAAGTTATTATTTTGTATTATGTTACCGTGTAAAGTCAAATTGGCGATTTCTGGATTAATTGTATGCTCAGGAGCATCAAAGAATATTTGTTTAATGATGTTTAAGTAGTAAACACCACTAATAACACTAGTTAATATAGCAACTAGTGCAAGGAAAATGTAACCACTGTCTAATGCAGCACTCAGTACCATTTGTTTTGCAAAGAATCCTATAAGAGGAGGTATTCCTGCAAAAGAAAAAATAGTAATAGTTAAACTTAAAGCTAATAAAGGATTTATTTCAAAATATCCCTTAAGTTGACTTATTAATTGTACTGGAGAATTGTTTTTATCATCTAGTTGTTTGTATTCATTGCTTTCGTTTACGTAATAATAAAGAGAAAACCCTATACTAATTAATATAATAAAAGCATTTAAATTACTAATAGAATACTGCATAAGGTAAAATATAAAGGCTTGTATAGACTCTACACTGTTAATACTTAGTGCAAGCAAAATAAACCCTACATGTGATATAGTACTGTAAGCGAACAATCTTTTAATTCTAAATTGAGTTAAACCTACTACTGTACCAACAATTAATGAAAGTAAAGAACTTACAAGTAAGCTAGAAGTCCAACTAAAACTAAAATTAAATAAAGAATTGCTTGTATAATGCACTAATTCTAATAAAAATACAAAAATAGAAATTTTTGCAACAATAGCTACAAATGTAGTCACTATAGTAGGTATAGCATCATATACACCAGGAGATCAGAAGTGAAAAGGTGCAGCACTCACCTTAAATAAGAAACCTACGCTAAGTATAAGCAATGAAAAGTTAATATAATAACTTTTATATCAATATAAAATATTATTACCACCCTCATTGGCCAAATCACTTAAACTAGTTATAACATATATACCATCAAGATTAGTAGTACCTGAATTTGCATATAATAAACTAGTACCTAGTAAAATAAAACAAGAACTTAAACCACCTAATAAGAAATAAGTTAAACCACCTGAAGTAGCTAATTCAGAATTTCGGTATAATGTACTAAGTAAATATAAACCGTAACTTTGTAACTCAATAGATAGAAATATAGAAACTAAATCACTTGTAGATACTAAAAATATTGCACCACTAACTATAAATAATAATATTAAAGGGTACTCGATTATTTTAAACTGTTCCCCCATCTTATTTACAATTTTAGTTCTGTAATATAATAAATTATAAAAAAGCATTTTATTTAGAGAAGAATATGAAGTTGTTCACACCCTTCTAGGATAAAATGCTGTAAGTTGAAGTATTAGTCCACTGATTAAACATATAAACATATGAAAAATATGGGTAATACTAGTTGCATGAAATAATCCTCCATACAAACCTATACCTCTGTCTAAAGATGTAAAATATAAACTCGTGAAAGATAATAATGATGAATAAAGAAGAATTATAATAGACACTCTACTATATAATATAGACTTATCTCGTCTTAAGGTAACCGCATTCGATAATAATAATTGTAATATTGATAATATAATCATTAAATAAATAAAAGAGTCTAACTTTTATATATTTATTTTTAGCGTAATAATAAAAAAATATCTCACTTTTAATTATATATCTAAACTTTTTTTATGCTATGTACAATCTATATAAAGCTTCAATCATTTAATTAAATTTTACGCTTTTTATTGTATATGTTAAACACATTAAAAATATAATATATACAATAAAAATAAGACAAAAATGTAGTATTAAAAATAGCCGGAGGAGAAATTTGAATTCTCATTCTTAATGCATGAAATTAATGTTCTAACCAATTAAACTACCCTGGCTGTTATTATACTTTAGATTATAAAGGGTGAATACCCTGATTTGAACAGGGAACACACTGTGCCACATACAGTCGCTCTACCTATTGAACTATATCCACCTTTAAATCATAATATTTATATAACTTTAAACATATAATACTAAAAAGTAATTATGTTGGAGTGATTCGAACACTCAATGGTAAATACCAAAAATTTATGACTTACCGATTAGTCCACAACATATTTTTAAATATATTAATATATAGATAAATAATAAACTAATAACATTGCATAAGGTAGATCCGACTTGAACGGATAAGATATAAAAATAATCAAATAGGCCTAAGCTATTCATGTCTACCAGTTCCATCACTACCTTTAAATTGCTCGAGATAAGATTTGAACTTACAACCTAAACATCTTCAGAGTTCCGCTCTACCAGGTTGAGCTTCTCGAGCTATATATACAGCTTGTAAAGCTATATACACTACATATTTAAGTGTTATATCTATTATGATACATGAAGTATAATTTATATTTAAATTAGCTTACGTGTCTAATTCTATATGATTATCTAACATAACTATAACCAAATAAAAATATTTTTTTTTTTAGTAAAATCCTAGCATCTTAATAATTAAATGAACTAAGATTTATTAAAAAAAATATTAACTATGGTTAATATAGCTTATAACGCCATATATATAAATATAAGCAGATTGCCATTATATTTTTTGTTAACCACCCTCTCTGAAAAAGATACCTATACCTTAAGTGGAGACATCAGGACTCGATCCTGAAATAACGATATGCAAAATCGCAGTTTTACCAATTAAACTATGTCCCCTTTTTATATAATAATATATAGATTTATAATATTATTTTTATGTACTATCTTTTGCACTTTTATTATTTTATGTTGGTAAGCACTTTATAGTAATATAAATATATATGTAACCTTTTATATATGAAGCTGACATAGCGTTTATATAATATAAACAAAAATTTGTTTATGACTTTAAACCATATAACGTATCCAAAAGAGGACTTGAACCTCTACGATATTATATCAACGAAGCTTAAGTTCGTCCTGTCTACCAATTCCAGCACTCGGACGTATATTTTTATTTGATAAATCTAAGGCCAGAGTGAGTTGAACACTCATCTCAGCTGTCATGAGCAGCTTGCTTTACCAATTAAGCTATGACCTTCTTATATATGCGGACAAAGGATTTGCACCAATATAGACTGGACATGAGCCAATTATGTTACTATTACATCAATCCGCATTATAAAAAATATAAGTTTATATTAATATACAATTTATAGCCTCAGAGGGGGTTGAACCCTCGCATGTAATGACGAAAACATTATGTCTTAACCACTTGACTATAAGGCCTATTATGTATAAAATAAGTCCAGTGCAAGTATCGCACTTGCTTCAGCTGGTTACAAAACAGCTACATTACTTTTATGCTAACCGGACTGAAGTTAATGTAGTTGTATTTATTATAATTATTATTCTTATATACATAAAAATATGTGTGATATCGGGTAAAATTAGTTAAATATTAAATTAGTACTTTATACCTAAAAACATTTAAATTCTTTCAGCTAAAGCCTATTAATAGCAATAATATTCTTTAATTTAAGGAAGCTAAAATAAAGGGTTTTATTGCATAATAAAAAAGATTTTTTATTATTTACTATTTCGTAGTATTCCACTACGTATATTTAAGAATATCTTAAAGTAAATTTCGCGCCTAAATGCTTTCAGCACTTACTTTTAACTAACTTAGCGTTCCTGCCGTGCCTATGCTATAGATTTACTTAAGTGTAAGTAACACCCCATTGTGCCTATCATCTCTTTAGTTTATTTAGGTTTTTCTTCATTTATTTAATATTGGGCACATAAACAACAGGTAAACCAGAGGTTAATATACCCAGCTCCTTTCGTACGAGGGGGATATCCTTATTTTATTCTAATTTCCTCTAGAAGATAGAAACCATACTGTCTCACGACGTATTTAACCCAGCTCGTGTAACTTATTAATCGACGAACAGTCGAACCCTTCATGATTCCTGCATTCATGTGGATAAGTTAAGCCGACATCGAGGTGCCAAACTGCGCACTCAATTTGTACTTCCTGGCGCAATTAGCCTGTTCATATTGTGTTAAGTTAAAAGCAATATATTATACTTTTAACCGCCATTTTTTTCAAAATGGATCAGACTATTTATTCAATTTTCTCTATTTATGATATATGCAACGCGAAAATTAAAAACATGGCTAACATAAATATGCACACCTGTAAAAAAATAAATAAAAAAAATATATAAAAAATATATTTAATATATAAACATTTAAATTTATTTATTTAAGGATTTTATTTACTACTTACTCAGCCTTTAACTCCAAAAGCACCGTTACGGTTCTTAGAGTTTATAAGTGTATATTGTACATTTGATTTATGGTAACCTCTTAGCATGATAGTAGATAATCCTCGGAAAGAAGAATCCACATTTTTTAACCCTCCTAATCATTTCATTTTAAATACAGATCTTGATGCAGTTGCTCGGGGAGTTAATCTACCTTTTGCTTCCACTCTGATACCTCTTAATTTTAAATGTTTTAAATGATGTCTAATTACAAAACCTTTTAAAGAAATTTTTTTTTTCTTCGTATAAGATCTTTTTACAACATTTATTTGTAAATCATCCGCGGCAGGGTAGAAACTTAATAACAGATTGTTTAAATAATCTTTACCTTTGTTATAATTAAACATAGAGCTAATAATATTATTACGAATTCTATTAACCAAGAACTGGTCTTTGTTTGGTCTAGGTATTCTTTCACTTATTTTCCTAATAACAGGTAATTTAAGTTTACGTAAAGATGTTTTTAAAACTTTATATAATCTATTATTTCTATTTCTTAGTTTTAATGATACAACTTGAGTAAAAATATCACTATTTAAATGCATTTTTTTTAATTTTACTATGTTGAACTCAACTTCTTTATTATATAAAATTTTTACTAAATTAATAAGATTTGACATAAACTGATTTGTAAATTTTAAGCTATTTAACTTAAATAAATAAAAAAAGTATCGTAATTTTTTTTCTTTAAAATGTTTTATAGACTCAAGTTTAACTTGATCAAATTTAAGATAGTCTAGAGGTTTTCAACTTGAAATCTTATTAAGAAACATTATACGTTTTTCATCTTCTGTTATAATATTTGTTTTAACTAAACTTGTTAAAAATACAAAATAAGTATTTAATAACTCTACTTCGGAAGAGTTAGCGTATTTGTTAATAATGGACATAGTATATATTTCATATAAATTATCATGGTCACCTAAAATAGAAAATTCCTCTCAACTTAAGGGTCTATTATATTTTATGAGGGCTTTCCCTTCACGGTTGTATTTAACAGATTTTTTCAAATCATAACGAGGATAAAAAATTTCTTTTTTAGCCTTTTCGTAATTCTGTGATAGTAACATACCCTCTGTATTAAGAACATAAAACGTAATTAATACTTTGTTGCTTGTATGTTTTAATTCACCTCTACCTATAAAAACTTTTTTAGTAGACACTCGTCTGAATCTAAGAAGTAATTGTTTAGTTTTATTTTGTAATAAATCTCGGTTAAGTTGAAAATTAAAAAAACTTTTTAAAATATTTATAAGATTTTTATCTGCTGTAGGTAACGTTTTTATATAATTAGAGTCATATGAATATATACTATTATATCATTCTTGAGATGCAGGTGTATAATGTCTAGTTATACCCGTATCACTTTTAATATAATTCAATTGTTTATATATGGTTGTTTTACTTTTTTTGGCAAATAAAATAGGTAAATTTGGATCTAAATTTACTTGAGATGAATTCATCTCAATATTTACTTGTGTTTTTAAGTCTCTCATGTTATTTAATTTTATATCTAATTTTGCTTAATCATTAATCTAGGATTAAGTCTATTTCATTAATATAATTTATATTAATTATTAATTTGTTAAATTATTCTTAAATTACTAATTTAAAACAACCTAACTTTAAAATATTATAAAGGAAGAGAAAATTGTTGGATTCTTATTAAGGTATTATGGTATTATTTAACCAAACAAACCTTATAGTCGTTGAACGTTTTTACTATTTGAAGTAAAATTCGCTTCAAGTTAACTTATTTTAAGTCTTTCTTGAAATTAACCCAATTATTACAACATTTACTATAAATATAATAAATATTGTGGGACAATAGCTTGTTTATCCCTAGCGTAGCTTTTTCAATTATCCAAGACCTTTCCTTTCTGCATCTTGTGATCATATGCCCCGCTTACGCGACTGATAGACGTGTAAGTCAAACAGTAAAGCAAGATTAAGCCATTAAACTTGACAAGTAATAAACATAATTATATTATTAGTAATTTTATTAATCACCGGATGTGCTATATTAGTACATACCTACTAATAACATAACTAAAAACATTGGAAAACTAAAAAGTATTTTCTTAATGTTTTAATTACAACTATTTTCCATATAGTTAAAATCTTACTTGAATAAAAAATATTAGTTCTAACTCAATAGATATATAGCTGGATTAGTTATAGCACAAGCTATACCAAATAACATACTAAAAAAAAAATATACATCATTAGTATATTTAATTATCATAATTATATGACAATTTTACAAAATTAACTTTGGATACACCCAGGTACTTTTTATGGGATCTGTGCCCCGCATAAACTGCCTCCTAGCAATTGTTCCTTCAAAGAAGGTTAATGATTATCTCAAATCTCTTACAAGGCGAAGCATGCAAAAAAGTTTGAGACTTTCACGTAGAAAATCTACCAATATGATAAACTAAATAAAGGTGTTTCAATTGTGTTAACACTACCTTATAACTAAAAATCGCAATATCATATTCAATAACTAGCAACAGTAAAGCTGCATAGGGTCTTCTCGTCTAACTAGAGGTAAACTGTATCTGCACAGCTATTCCAATTTCACTGAGCCAATCATTGAGACAGCTGTTGTATCGTTAAATCATTCATGCAAGACCGCATTTAACGGCCAGGGTATTCCGCTACCTTAGGACCCTTATAGGTAAGGCCGCCATTGATCGGGGTTTCCTTCGAAGCCAAGCTTATATTAGTCGACTTAGCAAATCCGTTAACCAGCCGACATCGGGCAGAAATCACACTCAATACTTTGATTTGTTATCTTACTGCAGAGTGCTTTGTTTTAATTAAACAGTCGTACAACACTATTCCATGCTTCCTATTCTTAACCTAATATTAATTAGGAGGAATGGCTCTCCTTATCCCGAAGTTACGGTAGTTAGTTTGCCGAGTTCCTTAATGATTGTTCACTCAAACGCCTTCGTATTCTCTACTAGCTTACTGGGGGTAGTCTTTAGGTACGGTTTAGATTATCTTACTATAAAAATATTGCTCATCTGTTTTAGTTTATTGCAAATATATAGTTACTGTTTTTCCAGAACCTTCTTCACTTTATTTTTCTACCTTTTGTAATTACTTACGTTAGATTATTAAAAAGAAGGTTGTTACTTTGTGACAAAGATTTACTCATCGTTTAATCCCTTTGGATTGGTAAACTTAGAGGCCGTTACTTTATTAAAACCATAAGCTTTAGGCGAGGGTATTACCCTTTTTCGTTACTCATGTCAGCATTCTCACTTGGGTTATCTTATATTTATTCTTAAAAAGAATAAGTCCTTGATTTACCCAACGTTCTGCTACCCCATTAAATATAATAATAAATTATTAATAAATATGGACAAGGTGTCGGTATATTGTTTAGATCCGTTAAATTTTCGGTGCAACTATCAGTATAAATTAAACGCAAGCGTTTATTTATTAAACCAGTGCTCTGTTACGAGATCTTCAAAAAATGGACCGCTTCTAAGCCTATTTCCTAGTCGTATTAGATAGAAACTTCCTTAATTTCACTTAACAATAATTTTGGAACCTTAACTCTTGTTCTGGGCTGTTTCCCTTTAGACATACAACCTTATCGTACTATGTCCGATTATTCAATATTCATCATTGCCCTTCCGAGTGCGAATACTCACCGATAAAATCTTCACGATTGCCCGATATATGCAAAATTACCCCCCCTTATTCTATAACCTGGCCGAAAAAGCCAATAGAATAATAAGATAGAAGTTGCCTGAGATCACAGTTCTGTACCTGCTATGATGTGCCTTGAATTACCTACTTATATAGGTTTCGCAGAAACAGATCTACCTCTTTAGTCTTGATTTTATTAAGACAAAGCTGAGGTCCTTCTCCCTAAATAGTTAAAAACTATCCATTTAACGGATAGTAATGTATTTTTTTTTTTTTATTTTTTGTGTCCAGCTGTACAATAATATATTTTCTTTACAGGTCTTCCAGTTTTAAGTGCTTTATTTACAGCAGTTCTACTTACACCTATAGCTGCAGCTGCTTCAGTTATGTTTGTATATTCTTTTACCTCTAGTGTAGTAAGATTTTTAACTGTAACAGGTACACCAACAAGCAATATTCTAGCCGCCTTCATGTTAGCACGTGTTTCATCCGAAAGTTTTATACCTTTACGTGAGTCAGATATTTTTATTTTCTCTTTATCAGTTAAGATTCTACCTGTTGCGGCTAATGATAAGTTATTTCTTGCTTCTTCACTTAATTTTCGATCCTTTTTAAAGAACTCTAAAGTTTCATCGCTATGTTTAAAACCTAACGAAGAACCTGCTTGTTGTAATATATTATACTCAGGTTTTAATAAATCTAAATAAAACTGCTCTCTTAATATAAGATCTACATCCTCACAGTACTCAAGAATATCTAAAGTAAAATTTGAATATCCATATTTCAAAAGAGCATTATGTATAGCTGTTTTATGTTCACTTAAATGTTTAAGACTATAATATTTATATAATCTCACAGAAAAATTAACTGAACTACCTATGTAGCTTTTTTTATTTACATTGTTAGTTCAACGATATACAACTGCTTTATTTTTGTTTTCTTTTAATATACGATCTTTTTCAAGATCACAATTAATATAAGTTATTATAGGCTTTACTTCAGAAGAGTTATTACCTAATACAGATGAAAAAAGGCAACATTGTTGC